>NC_050099.1:64847132-64914402 GCF_902167145.1 Zea mays | reverse complement strand
TTTTATATTCCTATCAAAATTTATATATAAAATAAAAGGGAGAATGATATATATAGGTATTGTTATAACACAACTTTGTTATTTTTTATGATTAAATTGAAGATACGATGATATGCATACCAACGGGTTTTCTTTTTTCCAACCGCATCTTCTAGAATGCTTCCGTCGTGTGAAGCCAAAATTCGTCCTATCCTGGGACGATGGCCGTTGAAGGAGCACTGGCCGTTGAAGGAGAATCGTGTGGCTGAAGTGACAAGGATGACGTGGTCGCACGAAAGTTCAGTTTTCCGTCCGTCTTTAATATATAGAAATGTGTTGGAATCCATTTTGCTAGCTTAGGCGGATTCCCCCAAAGGTCGGCTACATCACATTATTTGGCCTTGGCTTTTGCCTGCAGGAAAAGATCTGGCCATCATGCATGATCCCCAGAAGTGAAATATAGTGCTTGGGAACGCTGGGTGCTAGGTTAGCTGCATTGGATAACCAAAAGCAGCTCTGCAAACGGCTTTGTTAGAGATACGACTTGGGAAAGCTAGAATCGGACTTCTTTTTTCTTTTTTTTTGCACTGGCTAGTGGAATTGTTTGTTCTTAAACTATTATTAGCTAATTGGTCGCTGTCAGTTCAGTGTCACCCCCACGGCCAACGGATCTCTCCCCAGGGGCCAAGCCATGAAGCCACGGGGAAGAAGAAGCGACACAGTGCCCACGGGAAAGAACTCTGATGACATGGCGTGCCTTGGTGTACTTGCTCCGGTCCACGTTGTACATCGCTGGAGTTTAAGAGGAGAGCTTTAGATATTTTGACACTATTAGTGATCAATTAGGGATGTCTTTCTTATATTAGAGAGCCAGCTCCCGGACAAGGGCATTTGTGCGTATCACTTACATGTATATAAGGCTATTCTCAATAGGAGTTTTATTGCATTATTTCTAATGTTGTCACATCATCAAGAAAGTTAAAATAAATAATGAAACATGCACTCACACACTACAGGGAATCGTGGCTAGACTTAGGGTGCGTTTGGTTGAATGTACAAAGAGAGATGGAATAAGGCGGCCACGTTTTCTATATGTTTGGTTGAGAGTCAACCGGGCCCCGGTTGACTCTCAGCCAAACAATATAGAAAACGTGGCCGCCTCATTCCATCCCTCTTTGTACATTCAACCAAACGCACCCTTATGTCATATGTCAGCCACCAAAATTTAATTAATTTTCGATGGTTGAGATATGATCGCCAAAATGTAAACACTTATTTTCAACGGCGTCCAGGTTTCGAAAATTAAGTGTTTATTTTCAGCGACATCGCTGAGCCACCGAAAATTATTCATATATGACGCCTCACGGACGTACCCGCCCTCACTTTGTCTTCCTCCAACTACACACATTCACCATTAGTGGTTTTTCTAAATTATATTACTTTCATATATATTACAACACAACACATATAAGATATGAGAGGATGAACTCACTAATTTTATTCCCTAAATTATACAATCAATTACACCAATCCAAAATCTAAACAAAGCAAGTAAGTATTTCAACCATACTATATGAGAGAATGAACTTACTAACATTTTCTCACACTTAAACTAATGATTTTTTAATAAATTATAAGAAAAAATTGGGCAGCACCTCTCATTCTTGAAGCTTAACGTGCCATGAACAGAGCTCCTCTATGTTTTCGACGCCAACTTGAAAAGGAATCAGTGCCAGTTAAAGACACCAACTGGTACTAATCATATTAGTTCCAATTGGTGTCTTTAATTGATACTAATTACTTAACATTAGTACCTATTAGAGACACAAATGGATGCTAATGCATTCTACAAGGACGCGGTAGTTAAAATCGGTACTGACACTTAAATCAATATCGGTTCTAAAAGAACCAGCACTAATTTCGTTCGACATAAGCCTCGTTCTCTAGTAGTGACCTGAAGGGCGCTATCAACACATGATGTTTTGCTTCAATTTCTTCACCACAAACACTCAAATCTATTATGCATGTTGTGTGGATAGTGAAATACATGCTCTAACCAACCTAATTACATTTTTGTTCTTGCTTTGTGTAAAAGAGCTAAGAGAAGATTAGTGGCATAACTTCTAGATGTCTTATATGTTGGTTGATCCGAGCCTCAACTAATAAGGAAAAGAGATTAAATTAAAGACCGTGGGCTAATAAGACTTCCACTTGCGAGCTTGCGACAACCATTGGAGCAGATTGGGAATCTGGTGGTGGTAGAAGAGAGTTTAGGGCAAAGTGCTCTATGTAAGACAAAGCGACGACAATGAAGTGGTGAAGAGTAATAGAATTTGAAGCATCGGTTCGATAAAGCCACCAAGTTTTGAATAGTGGTGAGTTTATGGACTCTTGAGGCTACGTGAATGAGTTAGGGACTCGGTCGAAGACATAATAACACATATACCATAAATTCAAAACATCCTAGAAGATTTAAGAAAAGAGTCTTATTTGTCTAAATTAATGACTCAACCAAATGAGACTCAAGGACTACTGTTAATTATATATATACCACGAGTATTCTTCATGGAGAAGTATTTGTACATATGGGCCCATGGGTTCGGCCATGAGCCTAGAGACTCAACAATCAATACCGAGAAGAGGCATGAAGCTAGGAGGATTCTAGAATGACGGATATGGCAAAGATCTCACTGAGATAGAAGATATAACAAAGATACCAATAGATAACAAAGATGCACTGGTATAGATAGAGTTTATCTCGTATACAACTCAGAACCAACTCGGTCCCAACTCCAATTAGGTAACTGAAAGGGAAATACGCCTTTGGGCCATTTCTATAATGTTTTGGTGATTAAGTGCCCAACACATATTCTTTAAGTCCTAATGTGCTAAAGATTGCAAAAAGTGCAAATCATATAACAAGGTATGTTTCTAGACTTAGTATTTGGCTATTGTATACTAATAAAGTTATCTAAGTGTTAGAAACAGAGATAAGAAGAAAAGAAATGGATTGCAAAAGACTGGCTGTGTGCAGCCGAAAGTTCAGCTCAGTCTGGCACACCGGAATGTCCGGTGGTGCACCGGACAGTGTCCGGTGGTGCACCGGACAGTGTCCGGTGCGCCAGGCTGAACTCCGGTGAACAGGCCGCTCTCAGGAAAAGTTTGGCGGCGTACGGCTATAATTCACCGGACTGTCCGGTGGTGCACCGGGACTGTCCGGTGAGCCAACGGTCGCCAGCGCAACGGGCGGCCGCGCAATCCGCGGGCGACGCGTGGCCCGCGCCAACGGTCGGCAAAAGGGCACCGGACTATCCAGTGCGCCAACTACTTCGGGGCTGCAACGGTCGTCTGCGCCAGAAAAGGAAGGAGATCGGCACCGGACCATCTACAGTGACTGTCCGGTGGCGCACCGGACTGTCCGGTGCGCCACTCGACAGAAGGCAAGGATGGCCTTCCTTGTTGGCCTCCAACGGCTCCTAGCTGCCTTGGGGCTATAAAAAGGACCCCTAGGCGCATGGAGGAGCTACACAAGCTTACAAGAAACATTCTAAGACTCCAACTTCATGCATTCGATTCTTTGAGATAGTGACTTGAGCTCCATTTGTGTTGTGAACACCGTGCGTTGTGTTTTGAGCTCAAGTTGTGACTTGTGTGCGTAGTTGTGCTGCGATTTGTATCTTGTGTGCGTTGCTCTTCCCTCCCTTACTTCTGTGCTTCTTTTGTGATCATCATTGTAAGGGCGAGAGGCTCCAAGTTGTGGAGATTCCTCGCAAACGGGAGAAAGACTAAGAAAGGAAAAAACCGTGGTATTCAAGTTGATCATCGGATCACTTGAAAGGGGTTGAGTGCAACCCTCGTCCATTGGGACGCCACAACGTGGAAGTAGGCAAGTATTACTTGGCTGAACCACAGGATAAAAATCGTGTGTCTCTTGTGTGCTTTCTCTTTGATTGTCTGCATTCACAAGAACTCGCTTCAAGCTACTTAGCCATTCTAACTTTCATAACTAAGTTTTCTGGCTATTAGTGTTGAATTTATAGGATCACCTATTCACCCCCCTTTAGGTGCTCTCAATTGGTATCGGAGCCGTTCTCTTCATCTAAGGGACTAATCGCTCGAAGAGATGGATCCTAAGGGAAACGGGATGGTGGTCAATGACAAGGAGAAGGAGTTCCTCTTCAACGAGCCAAGAGACGACAAGCCCACTGACTTCAGCTCGAGTCACAAGAAGAAGGACGGGAAGAAGAAGAGGCGCATCAAGAAGATCATCTATACGATAGTGATGCCTCATCTTCTTCACCACACGATGATGACGATGACTCCTCGTCAAAGAAGAAACGGTGAATCAAAACTATTCATTTGATTACTCTCGTATTCCATTTAATTCTAATGCTCATTTGCTATCAATTCCACTTGGGAAACCTCCACACTTTGATGGAGAAGACTACTCTTTTTGGAGTCACAAGATGCGTAGTCACTTATTTTCTCTCCATCCTAGTATTTGGGAGATTGTTGAAAACGGAATGCATTTTGATAGTACTGACAATCCCGTTTTCATAAATGAGCAAATTCATAACAATGCACAAGCTACTACTGTTTTGCTAGCATCCTTGTGCAGGGATGAATACAACAAGGTGTGCGGCTTGGACAATGCCAAGCAAATATGGGATACCCTCAAGATATCGCATGAGGGAAACAACGCCACCATGATCACCAAAATGGAGTTGGTGTAAGGCGAATTGTGGAGATTTGTGATGATCAGGGGAGAGGAGCCAACGCAAACCTACAACAGTCTCAAGATCCTCGTTAACAAGATTAGAAGCTATGGAAGCACAAGATGGATGGACCATGACGTCGTCCGACTTATGCTAAGGTCATTCACGGTAATTGATCCCCATCTTGTTAACCTTATTCGTGAAAATCCTAGGTACACCAAAATGACGCCCGAGGAGATACTCGGAAAATTCGTGAGCGGGCGTATGATGGTAAAGGAAGCGCGATACGTGGATGATGCTCTTAATGGCCCTCTACCCGTCTACGAGCCTCAACCTGTTGCTCTCTAAGCAACAAACAACAGAGAGGCACTACCAAGCAAGGTGGCACAAGTTGAGGCTGTCGGGCTAAACGAAGATGAGATGGCCCTAATCATCAAGCGCTTCAAGACCGCACTGAAAGGATGCAAGGAGTACCCCAACAAGAACAAAGCAAAGGGAAACCGCTCCTGTTTCAAATGCGGTAAGACTGGTCATTTCATAGCACAATGCCCTGATAATGATATTGACCAGGAACAAGAGAAGCATGGGAAGAGGGAGAAGAAGAAGGTTTACAAGAAGGCAAAGGGCGAGGCGCACCTTGGCAAAGAATGGGATTTGGACTGCTCTTCATCTGACTCCGACGACGAAGGACTGGCAGCCTCGGCCTTCAACAAATCTTTGCTCTTCCCCAACGAACGCCACACTTGTCTCATGGCCAAGGAGAAGAAAGTAAGTGTTCAAGACACTCCTAATTACTCTACTTCTAGTGATGATGAGTCTAGTGATGATGAAGTAGATTACTCTAGCTTATTCAAAGGTTTAGATAGAGCTAAGGTAGAAAAGATCAATGAATTAATTGATGCTCTAAATGAAAAGGATAAACTTTTAGAAAAGCAAGAGAATATTTTGTATGAAGAGCATGATAAATTTGTTAGTGTTCAAAAATCTCTTGCTCTAGAAACTAAGAGAAATGAAATGTTATCCTCTGAATTATCTGCTTGCCATGAGTCTATCTCTAGTTTAAAGATTTTGAATGATGATTTAAATGCTAAGCTAGAGGAAGCTAATAAATCTAGTTCATGTGTAGAGCATGCTAGTATTTGTAATAGATGTAAGGACTTTGATGTTGATGCATGTAATGAACATCTTATGGCTATTACGAAACTGAGTGATGAAGTGGCAAGTCTTAATGCTCAACTTAAGACTTGCAAAAATGATTTTGATAAGCTAAAATTTGCTAGGGATGCCTACACAATTGGTAGATACCCCTCTATTAAGGATGGACTTGGTTTTCGAAAGGAAACCAAGAATTTAACAAGCCAAAAGACTTCCATTCTCAACAAGGAGAAAGGGAAGGCTCCTATGGCTAGTAGTTCTAAAAAAATGGCATGCTTACATTTATGATAGAATTTTTTCTAGGAATGCTCATTATAATAGAAGTTATGATGCTTTAATTCACAAGCCATGTTTGCTTCTAGCTCTACTTTTGTGCATGATAGAAGTAAGCCTAGAAAAAGTAATGTTGTGTCTCATGTGCCTAGGAGAATGTGCAATGAATCTTCCACTATTTACCATGCTTGTAATACTTCATTTGCACTTGTATGTAAGAATGAAAAAGTAGTTGCTAGAAAGTTGGGATCCAAATGCAAGGGGGACAAGACTTGTATTTGGGTTCCAAAGGCTATTGTAACAAACCTTGTAGGACCCAACAAGAGTTGGGTACCTAAAACCCAAGCGTAAAATGTCTTGCAGGTTTATGCATCCGGGGGCTCAAGCTGAATTATCGACAGCGGATGCACAAACCACATGACGGGGGAGAAGAATGTCGGCGTTTCGACCCCGAGGGGTCCCTAGACCGACGAGTAAATTGTCGCCGCGTGCCCTAGCCCAGATGGGTCGGCGCGAGACGGAGCGCGAAGGGGGGAGAAAGCCGGAGGGAGGCAGGCACAAAAGGGGAAACCCGCGGCCTTCGTGTTTGTCCCGCGCCCAGGTCGGGTGTGCTTGCAGTAGGGGGTTACAAGCGTCCGCGCGGGAGGGAGCGAGAGGCCTACGCGTGCGCCGTCCCGTCCTTCCCCGCGCGGCCAACCTTCTCTAAGAGGGCCCTGGACCTTCCTTTTATAGGCGTAAGAAGGGGGTCCAGGTGTACAATGGGAGATGTAGCAGTGTGCTAACGTTTCTAGCAGAGAGGAGCTAGTGCCCTAAGTACATGCCGTTGTGGCAGCCGGAGAGGTTTTGGCGCCCCGTTCGTGTGATGTCGTGGCCATCGGAGGAGCGCTGGAGCCTTGTGGAAGGACAGCTGTTGGGGCTGTCGAGTCCTTGCTGACGTCTCCTTGCTTCCGTAAGGGGGCTGTGAGCCGCCGTCGTCATGGAGCATGCGGGGCGCCATCATTACTTGTTTTACCGGGGCGAGCCAGATGGGACGTCGGTCTTGTTCCCTATAGCCAGAGTTAGCTAGGGGTAGGGTAATGATGGCCTTTCCTGTGACGTTGTCGGTCCGAGCCCTGGGTAGGGTGAGGCGGAGGCTCCTCCGAGGTCGTGGTCGAGTCTGTCTTCCGAGGTCGAGGTCGAGTTCGAGCCCTTGGGTCGGGCGAGACGGAGGGTCGGGCGAGGCGGAGTTCGTCGTCTTTCGGGGCCGAGGCCGAGTCCGAGCCCTGGGTCGGGCGAGGCAGAGTTCGTCGTCTTCCGGGGCCGAGCCCGAGTCCGAGCCCTGGGTCGGGCGAGGCGGAGTTCGTCGTCTTCCGGGGCCAAGCCCGAGTCCGAGCCCTGGGTCGGGCGAGGCGGAGCTTCCTATGGCACCTGAGGCCGGACTTGGCCGCTGTCAGCCTCACTCTGTCGAGTGGCACAGCAGTCGAAGCGACGCGAGCGGCGCTGTCTTTTTGTCAGACTGGTTAGAGGAGCAGCAAAGTGACTGCGGTCACTTCGGCTCAGTCGACTGAAGGGCGTGCGTCAGGATAAGGTGTCAGGCCACCTTTGCATTAAATGCTCCTGCGATACGGTCGGTTGGCATGGCGATTTGGCCAAGGTTGCTTCTTGGTGAAGACTGGGCCTCGGGCGAGCCGAAGGTGTGTCCCTCGCCTGAGGGGGCCCTCGGGCGAGACGTGAATCCTCTGGGGTCGGCTGCCCTTGCCCGAGGCTGGGCTCGGGCGAGGCGAGATCATGTCCCTTGGGTGGACCGAGCCTTGACTTAATCGCACCCATCAGGCCTTTGTAGCTTTGTGCTGATGGGGGTTACCAGCTGAGATTTAGGAGTCTTGGGGGTACCCCTAATTATGGTCCCCGACAAAGAAGATGTTCACCTCCTACGTCAAGAACAAGGATTTCCAGGATACAATCATCTTTGGAGATGGGAACCAAGGCAAGGTCAAAGGCTTGGGCAAGATAGCCATCACCAATGAGCACTCCATATCAAACGTATTTCTAGTAGAGTTGCTTGGTTACAACCTCCTGTCTGTAAGTCAATTGTACCACATGGGCTACAATTGTTTGTTTACAAATGTTGATGTTTCTATCTTTAGAAGGAGTGATGGTTCATTAACGTTTAAGGGTGTATTAGACGACAAACTCTACTTAGTTGATTTTTTGAAAGAGGAGGTTGATCTAGATGCATGCTTAATAGCTAAGACTAGCATGGGCTGGCTGTGGCATCATCGTCTAGCACATGTTGGGATGAAGAACCTTCATAAACTTCTAAAGGGAGAACATGTGTTAGGACTAACCAATGTATGTTTCGAAAAAGATAGACCATGTGCATTGCCTATCTTAGCATCGGGGGAAATAAGTATGGTTTAGTAATTGTTGATGATTTTTCCCGCTTCACTTGGGTATTCTTTTTGCATGATAAATCAGAAACCCAAGGGACCCTCAAGCGCTTTCTAAGGAGGGCTCAAAACGAATTTGAGCTCAAGTTCAAGAACCTACAAGTTGAGGAGTATTTTGAGGAGGAAGGCGTCAAGCACAAGTTCTCCGCTCCTTACACACCACAGCAAAACAGTGTGGTAGAGAGGAAGAACATGACGCTTATCGACATGGCAAGGACGATGCTTGGAGAGTTCAAGACACCCGAGCGATTTTGGTCGAAAGCTGTGAACACATCTTGCCACACCATAAACTAGCTATATCTGCATCGCCTCCTCAAGAAGACCTCCTACGAACTCCTTACCGGTAACAAACCAAATGTTTCTTACTTTCGTGTATTTGGGAGCAAATGCTACATTTTGGTGAAGAAAGGTAGACATTCTAAATTTGCCCCCAAAGCTGTAGAAGGGTTTTTACTAGGATATGACTCAAATACAAAGGCTTATAGGGTCTTCAACAAATCATCAGGTTTGGTTGAAGTCTCTAGCGATGTTGTATTTGATGAGACTAATGGCTCTCCAAGAGAGCAAGTTGATCTTGATGACATAGATGAAGATGATGTTCCAACGACCGCAATACGCACCATGGCGATTGGAGATGTGCGACCACAAGAACAATAAGAGCAAGATCAACCTTCTTCCTCAACGATGGTGCATCCCCCAACTCAAGATGATGGACAGGTTCCTCAAGAAGAGGCGCGTGATCAAGGGGAGCACAAGAAGAACAAGTTATGGAGGAAGAAGCACCACTGGCCCCTCCAACTCAAGTCCGAGCGATGATTCAAAGAAATCACCCCGTTGACCAGATTCTGGGTGACATAAGCAAGGGAGTAACTACTCGTTCAAGATTAGCTAACTTTTGTGAGCATTACTCGTTTGTCTCTTCCATTGAGCCTTTCAGGGTAGAAGAGGCCTTGCAAGATTTGGACTGGGTGTTAGCCATGCAGGAAGAGCTCAACAACTTCAAGAGGAATGAAGTTTGGAGCCTGGTGCCAGGTCCAAAGCAAAACGTTGTGGGAACCAAGTGGGTGTTCTGCAACAAGCAAGACGAGCACAGGGTGGTGCCAAGAAACAAGGCTCGACTTGTGGCAAAAGGTTATGCCCAAGTCGCAGGTTTGGATTTCGAGGAGACTTTTGCTCCTGTGGCTAGGCTAGAGTCTATTTGAATATTATTAGCCTATGCCGCTCACCACTCTTTTAGGTTGTTTCAAATGGATGTGAAGAGCGCTTTCCTCAACGGGCCAATCAAGGAGGAGGTGTATGTGGAACAACCCCCTGGCTTTGAGGATGACAGGTACCCCGACCATGTGTTCAAGCTCTCAAAGGCGCTCTATGGACTTAAGCAAGCCCCAAGAGCATGGTATGAATGCCTTAGAGATTTCTTAATTGCTAATGCTTTCAAGGTTGGGAAAGCCGATCCCACTCTCTTCACTAAGACCTATGATGGTGATCTTTTTGTGTGCCAAATTTATGTCGATGACATAATATTTGGTTCTACTAACCAAAAGTCTTGTGAGGAGTTTAGCAGGGTAATGACTCAAAAGTTTGAGATGTCGATGATGGGCGAGTTGAATTATTTTCTTGGGTTCCAAGTGAAGCAACTCAAGGACGGCACCTTCATCTCCCAAACGAAGTACACTCAAGATCTTCTCAAGCGGTTTGGGATGAAGGACGCCAAGCCCGCGAAGACACCTATGGGAACCGACGGGCATGTCGACCTCAACAAAGGAGGTAAGTCTGTTGATCAAAAGGTATACCGGTCTATGATAGGGTCATTACTTTATTTATGTGCTAGTAGACCGGATATTATGCTTAGCGTATGCATGTGTGCTAGATATCAATCCGACCCCAGGGAATGTCACCTTGTGGCCGTTAAGCGAATTCTTAGATATTTAGTTGCTACGCCTTGCTTCGGGATCTGGTATCCAAAGGGGTCTACCTTTGACTCGATTGGATACTCAGACTCCGATTATGCTGGATGCAAGGTTGATAGGAAGAGTACATCAAGGACGTACCAATTCCTAGGAAGGTCCCTGGTGTCTTGGAGTTCAAAGAAACAAACCTCCGTTGCCCTATCCACCGCTGAGGCCGAGTATGTTGCCGCAGGACAGTGTTGCACGCAACTACTTTGGATGAGGCAAACCCTCTGGGACTTTGTCTACAATCTGAGCAAAGTCCCACTCCTATGTGACAATGAGAGTGCAATCTGCATGGCAGATAATCCTATTGAACACAGCCGCACTAAGCACATAGACATCCGACATCACTTTCTGAGAGACCACCAGCAAAAGGGAGATAACGAGGTGTACCATATTAACACCGAGAACCAGCTAGCCGATATCTTTACCAAGCCATTAGATGAGAAAACCTTTTGCAGGCTGCGTAGTGAGCTAAATGTCTTAGATTCGCGTAACTTGGATTGATTTATAGCGTACATGTGTTTTATGCCTTTGATCATGTTACTTTATGCATTTATGAAATTTGTTGCTTATTAATGGTGTTCAAGTTGTGCAAGGGATCCCAGGACCTCACAAGTCCATGTGTGTATGATGCACATATTTAGGGGGAGATGTGCCACAACTTGACCCTTTGATACTAATCCATTTGTTTGAGTATACTTGATGTAGTCTCAAAGGTGAATTGAAAGGGAAAGGTGAACTTGGAGCTGAGAGCACCTAGAGGGGGGGGGTGAATAGGTGATCTTGTAAAATTCAATACTAAATGCCACAAGCTTGGTTATAAAGATGTTAGTGCAATAGAACCAAGTGGCTATAGAGCTCACTCTTGCGAATCACAATGATCACAGAGAAAGACAACACAAGAGACACAGTAGTTTATCCCGTGGTTCGGCCAAGTATAACACTTGCCTACCTCCACGTTGTGGCGTCCCAATGGACAAGGGTTGCACTCAACCCCTTTCAAGTCATCCGATGATCAACTTGAATACCACGGTATTCTTCCTTATAGTTTTCTTCCTGTTTGCGAGGAATCTCCACAAGTTGGAGCCTCTCGCCCTTACAAGATTGATCACAAAGAAAGCACAGAGTAAGGTTGGGAAGAGCAACACACACTAGAATTAAATCCACAACGCAAACACACACACAAGTGAGAAGATGAGCACACAAAACACGCGCGGGGAGTTTGCAACTCGAAAAGTGCTCCAATCTCAAGAACGATGAACGATTGCGTGAAAGTGAGGACTAGAAGTCTTGGAATGTTTAGAGTGTGCTTGGGGTGACTCCTCCATACGCCTAGGGGTCCCTTTTATAGCCCCAAGGCAGCTAGGAGCCGTTGAAGGCCAACAAGGAAGGCTATCCTTGCCTTCTGTTGGGTGGCGCACCGGACAGTCCGGTGCACCACTGGACAGCCACTATTCATGTCCGGTGCGCGATCTCCTTCCAATTCTGCGTAGCCGACCGTTGCAGATTCGTGCCAGTTGGCGCACCAGACACTGTCCAATGCACACCGAACAGTTCGGTGCCCCCTGCCGACCGTTGGCGCGGGCCACGCGTCGCCCGCGGATTGCGCGGCCGACCATTGCGCTAGCGGCCGTTGGCTCACCGGACAGTCCGGTGCACCACCGGACAGTCCGGTGAATTATAGCCGTACACCGCCAAATTCTCCCGAGAGCGGCCTGTTCACCAGAGTTCAGATTGGCGCACTAGACACTGTCCGGTGCACCACCAGACAGTCCGGTGTGCCAGACTGTGCAGAGATTTGGCTGTACCGAGCCAAGTCTTTTGGATCTTTTCTTTTCTCTGTTTCTAGCACTTAGACACAATATGTTAGTACTCAAAACAATGTACTAAGTCTAGAAACGTACCTTGTCATATTTGCATCTTTTTCTTGTTTGGCACATAATATTTCACTCACTATGTGTTGGACATTTAATCACCAAAATATTATAGAAATGGCCCAAGGGCACATTTCCCTTTCAATCTCCCCCTTTTTGGTGATTTATGCCAATACATCAAAAAGCAATGCAAAACATGCAACATCGATTCAAATTGAAGACCAAATTGCTTTTGACTCTAATTTGGCATATTTGGATCATTCTTTGCCAGCACTTGGTTTGTTTTTGCAAATCAAACTAATTTTCCTATCTCTAAGTCAAACACACTTGTTTAGGCACAAAGAGAGATATTCCAATAGAAAAATTGATCAAGTGCCAAAAACTCCCCCTGTGGGGGATAGATATCCCCCGGGTCCACTAAAGGAGTAAAAGACCTCACGAAAAGCCCAAAGGCCCAATAAATCATGAGGTCATTCCTTCGTGGGCCCGGAAAGAAACAACCAACAAGGCAGAGAAGATGTAAGACCGGATTGGTGCAAACCCGGACGGCCCACAACGTCGACCGAGTAAATCACAACAGAGACCCGACTTTCCCGCGCTGGAGACCCCATGCAACGGAGCCATGCAAGGGTAAGTCGGCGAAGGCTACGTGGAGATAAACTCAAGAGGTTCACTACCTTTTAGCTACTTGTTGTTATCATATCCACATGTACTGTCCCACGGTCGAGTATATAAGGCCTAGGGGGCACCCCTTCAGAACGATCGACCCGACATTACTTAGCCATCCACATCAACTCTCTGAGTCTTCAAACCAGAGAGCCCTCTTGTAAACACGCACACATACTCACCAGGACGTAGGGTGTTACACATTTCTAAGCGGCCCGAACCTGTAAATCTTGTCCACTGTCCCTCGTGCGATCGGCACGAACCATTTTGCTACAGTCGCCGACACCGTCCTACTCCTAGAAAACACCTTGAGGGGCAACCCCGGGTGTGCGGTCGGACCCAAAACACCGATAGCTGGCGCGCCAGGTAGGGGGTGTGTCGACGATCCAAGCTAGCTCAATGGCCGTTACCTTCTACAGCAAGATCGCCATGCGTCCTGGATCCGTATTCTGCTTCGAGACGATCTCATCTGTAGCAGATGAAGAGGGAATTCTACACCGTATCGCGGATCCGCCGGAAAAGAAGTCTCCTCCAACGGACTCCGGGAATGCTGGAGAGACGCAACCTCCGGCTCTTCGGAAAAAGATCGTCTCCGGAAAGGCCGGAGCTGGGAGCTCGCTGACCCGGAAAACCCCGCTGTCTACTTCCCCGACAAAAGAATGGACACGGATCACGAGGAAGAAGGAGACCAGGGAAAGGCAAGTCGTTCTTTCCGTTCCTCCGGCCTCAAAGGAGAACGGAAAGAAAGTCGCCACGATAGCAGCACCATTCTACCCCGACGTCCTCTTCATCGGGAGAGTGGAGTCGCCCGCCGTCTCTGACGACGAACCGACCGCGCCTGGAGAAGAACCACCTCAACGAGAATCCCGTCGACAGAGTAACCAACGCAGGAATGTTCGACGACATCACGCGGCCGGAGAACGGGATCCGGAGCAGCCTGTCTCGCGAGACGAGGTCTCGGAGATAGGAGAAACTCCGGAAGAACGCGTCTTCAGAGAACGAAGGAACTCCCGACGACGTGATCGCCGACGGACTCAGGAGCAAGCCGAGCAAGATGCAAGGCAACGCCGGGAGAATCCGCTCTTCGGACGCAACCTGAATCCCGACTTCGCCCGAGCTATGAACACGCCAAGCGAGGTCGGAGGCGTACTAGCTCGGATAGCTGACGGACTTCCTCGGACTCCCGACGCCGAGGGATACCGATGCCTATTCACTCAGGCAGCCAACCATCTTCTACCGCTCGCTCACCCGCCGAACGATCTACGACACGCCATCAACAGTCGCCGAGACGCGCGAAGCTCTATCAATGCTTCGCGCGAACGGCGGCATGAAAACGAAATTCACCGTCGGGAGGAGTATGATCGGGATCATGGCATCCCGACTCAAAGCCAGGCCACCAGGACTGAATCGGCAACAGCTTCAACTGGCGGTACCGCCCAGGGACGGTCGAGGAACCACAACCACCACTCCCCTCCCGGGACAGACATCGTCCCCGACGACAGGAGGACACGTGCGGAGTATCCGCTCTTACTCCGCGCCTTAGGGCCATCCAATGGCCTCCCAACTTCAAGGTATCCAATGTCGACAAATATGAACCTAAGCAGGATCCAGGGGGTTGGCTAGCCGTCTACACCACCGCTGCTCGGGCTGCTGGGGCATCTGAGGACGTCATGACCGCGTATCTGCCCATCGTCCTTGGGCAAGATGCGCTACAGTGGCTACGACATCTACCCCGACACTGCATCGACGACTGGGGAGACTTCAGTCGACGTTTCACCGCCAACTTCCAGTCCCTCTCCGACAAGCCAGCGCAACCATGGGACCTCAAATCCATCAAGCGCCGGGGGGATGAGACTCTCCGGTCGTACCTCAAAAGGTTCTAGACCATGAGAAATCGCATCCCCGAGGTCACGGAGGCGGCCGTGATCGAGGACTTCTACAGAGGATCCAATGACTCGGCTTTCGTCCGAGCCATACTACAGAAGGCGCCGACTACCTCCGAGGAGCTGTTCCGGGAAGCCGACCTCTACATCACCGCCGACGAGCGGGCCCAGGATCTCATTGGAGGAGCAAAGCCTGCACCAGCAGCACCACGACGTGACGCGAACCAGCAACCCGACAAACGATGGGAGAAGAGGCCTCGCGAGGAAGTACATGCCGCCGGACCACCTGCCTCTCGCGCCCGAGGAGGACCTCGTGGAGGCGAGCGCACGCTGGACGACATCCTCGACGCCCAGTGCCCGTACCACAAGGACATGCGCCACACTCTTCGTAACTGCCGGGACTTCAAGCACTCCGTTGGGCACGGCCGACCCTTCCAACCTCTACCGCCTCCTCCGCCGAGGGGAGGACCAGATGAACCACGACAGCCCCACCAGTAGGAGGAGGGGGGAGGAGGAGCTTTCCCACGCGTTGACAGGAAGGTCAATGTCATCTTCGGCGGACATGGGTCGCAGGAGAACAAAAGACAACAAAAGCTCAACGACCGCCAGATACTGATGGCGACCACCGGTCCTCCCGCCCCATACCGGTGGTCGGAGCACCCAATCACTTTCACTCGGGAGGATCAATGGCTCAATTTCGACCATCCAGGCAAATACCCGCTCCTCGTCGATCCGATGATCCGAGAGAGCCGGGTAAAGAAGGTGCTAGTGGACGGGGGGAGCAGCATCAACGTCACCTTCCCCCGGACACTCCAAGGCTTGGGAGTTCACCTCAAAGAGCTCCACGAGTCGGACACTCCTTTCTTCGGCATCGTGCCGACGGAAGGGGAATACCCGCTGGGCCACATCTACATGCCGGTCACCTTCGGAACTCCGGAGAACTACAGAACCGAGTTCCTGAGGTTCGAAGTGGCGAACTTCGACTGCGGGTACAACGCCATCATCGGGAGGCCGGGACTGGCCAAATTCATGGTCATCCCCCATTACACGTACATGATACTGAAGATGCCAGGGCCGCGAGGAATCATGACTGTGCGCGCCGACTTCCAAGGCGCCGCAGAATGTTTCCGGGTGGCCATCCAAGCAGCCCTCACCACCAAGCCGTCGACGGTTCCCTCTACACTGGCAAACTCTAAGCCTGAGGAGGACCCGGCAGTACCGGCAAACGAAGCTCGGGCCGCGACCTCTATGCGGCCGACTGAAGAAACCAAGAGGATCAACCTGGGGTTTGCTGATGAGCACAAGACTGCCATCATCAGCTCCAGTTTGAACGACAAATAGGAAAGCACGCTCGTCCAGTTCTTGCAAGATAACCGAGACGTATTCGCATGGCAACCTGCGGATATGCCAGGAGTCCCAAGAGAACTGGCCGAGCACAAATTGAAGGTCTATCCCCAGGCGAGGCCGATCCGGCAAAAGCTACATCGTTTCACGCCCGACAAGAGAGAGGCCATTCGTGCCGAGTTAGCTCGCTTGGTCGCGGCTGGATTTATTAGAGAAGTATTACACCCCGAGTGGTTAGCCAACCCTGTTCTTGTACTCAAAAAGAATAAAGTGGATTGGCGCATGTGCGTCGACTATACTGATCTCAACAAACACTGTCCGAAGGATCCCTTCGGGCTCCCGAGGATAGATCAGGTGGTGGACTCCACCGCTGGATGTTCCGTGCTGTCTTTCTTAGATTGCTATTCCGGGTACCATCAGATCAGTTTGGCAAAAGAAGACGAGGAAAAAACGGCGTTCATCACTCCGTTTGGTGCTTTCTGTTATACCTCCATGCCGTTCGGCCTCAAAAACGCTGGAGCGACTTATCAGAGAGCCATTCAAACATGCTTAGCCGATCACTGGGGCAAGCGTGTGGAGGCTTACGTAGATGACGTGGTGATCAAAACAGAGAATTCGGAAAACTTCATCGAAGATTTACAGCTGGTCTTCAACAGCTTGAGAAGATATAGATGGAAGCTCAATCCTGAAAAATGTGTTTTCGGGGTACCAGCAGGAAAGTTGCTCGGGTTTATCGTCAGCCACCGGGGAATTGAGGCTAATCCGGATAAGATTGAAGCTATCATGAAGATGGAAGCCCCTCGGTCACAAAAGAAGGTTTAGCGACTCACTGGATGTATGGCAGCTCTGAGCAGATTTATATCCAGGCTGGGAGAAAAAGGTTTGCCATTTTACAAGCTACTCAAGAAGGTGGATAAGTTTCAATGGACTTCAGAAGCACAAGAAGCTCTAGATGCACTGAAGAAATTCTTGACAACGCCACCAGTACTGAAACCACCCCGGCGAGCTACGCCGACTCAACCGACTGAAGATTTGCTGCTGTATATCTCTTGCACGACTCACGTGGTAAGCACCGCGTTGGTAGTCGAGCGAGTAGAAGAAGGACATGCCTATCCAGTGCAACATCCTGTTTACTACATCAGTGAAGTTCTAGGCCCCTCGAAGAAAAAGTATCCTCAGGTTCAGAAGCTATTATATGCAGTACTTCTAACTGCCCGCAAGCTGCGTCACTACTTTGACGACCACAAAGTCATAGTAGTCACTGGTTTTCCAATAGGGGACATTCTTCACAACAAGGAAGCCATTGGCCGAATAGCCAAGTGGGCTTGCGAGCTGGGATCCCACGACATCGAATTCCGACCTCGCACTGCCATCAAAACTCAAGCGCTGGTTGATTTCGTATCAGAGTGGACAGGACAGCAAGTACCAGATAATCCAGAAACCGCAGAAGTATGGCGAATGTATTTTGACGGCTCGCTGAAGCTGCAGGGAGCAGGAGCAGGGATCCTCTTCACCGCACCTGGAGGCGAGCACCTCAAGTACGCTCTCCAGTTGCTATTCCCGGCCTCTAACAATGCAGCCGAGTATGAAGCTTTGATACACGGATTGAACATTGCCATATCACTGGGCGTCAAGAGATTGATGGTATACGGAGATTCTCTGGTAGTCATCAGCCAGATAAACAAGGAATGGGATTGTTCAAGTGATTCAATGGGAAAATACTGCGCTGCCGTCCGAAAGTTGGAAGATAAATTCGAGGGTCTGGAATTTCATCATATAGAAAGAGATCGGAACACAGCAGCCGATGTACTGTCCAAGCTCGGATCCGGTCGAACTCAGGTCCCACCCGGAATCTTCGTGCAAGAAATTCTGCAGCCGAGTATCTCAATGGATCAAACAGTGCAACATCATAAATCAACTCGAGTCAGATTCTGACGACTGGAGAAGACCGATTATTAAGTATATAAAGAATGAAGAAGAACCAGACGACAAGAGCTCGGTAGAGCGCATTGCCAGGCAGTCGGCTCACTATACACTCATTGGGGAGGAATTGTACAGAAGGGGCGCGTCAGGCATCCTCATGAAGTGCGTTCTCCCGTCCACTGGGAAACAACTTCTGGAGGAAGTCCATGCAGGGCAATGTGGGATACATGCAGTATCCAGAACACTAGTCGGAAAGGTTTTCAGGTCAGGATTCTATTGGCCGACGACAAAAAATGATGCAGCCGAGTTAGTTCAGAGGTGTGAAGCTTGCCAATACTTGTCAAAGCAACAACACATGCCAGCACAGCAACTACAGACCATACCAGTAACTTGGCCTTTCGCATGCTGGGGACTGGATATGATTGGACCTTTCAAGAAAGCTCAAGGGGGATATACCCATGTATTGGTGGCGATTGACAAATTCACTAAATGGATAGAGTTCAAGCCCATTGCTTCTTTAACCTCTGCTAAGGCCGTGGAATTCATACAAGACATAATATTTAGATTCGGGATACCAAACAGTATCATTACTGACTTAGGATCCAACTTTACCAGTTCAGAATTCTTTGACTTCTGCGAGCAAAAGAGCATTCAGATCAAGTACGCGTCTGTAGCACATCCAAGAGCCAACGGGCAGGTTGAGCGAGCTAACGGAATGATATTGGAGGCACTCAGGAAAAAGGTCTTCGATAAGAATGAAAAATTCGCAGGAAAATGGATAAGAGAATTGCCTTATGTTGTTTGGAGCCTAAGAACCCAACCTAGCCGAGCCCTGCATGGAAACACCCCTTTCTTCATGGTCTATGGATCAGAGGCAGTACTACCTGCTGATCTCAAGTTCGGGGCGCCAAGGTTGATTTTCGAGAGCATAGCAGAAGCTGAGGCCACCAGGCTGGAGGACATTGATGTACTTGAGGAAGAACGGCTAAATGCGGTAATCCAATCAGCACGGTACCAACAGACTCTAAGGCGCTATCACGACAAGGCTGTACGGCAATGGTTCTTTTCGGTAGGAGACCTCGTCCTCCGCCGAATTCTAACGGGGGAGGGACGACACAAGTTATCGCCCTTATGGGAGGGACCCTTCATGGTAGCAGAAGTCACTCGGCCCGGATCGTATCGCCTCACTCAGATGGATGGCACAGAAGTTGGGAACTCCTGGAACATAGAGCACCTCAGAAAATTTTATCCCTAGCTGTGTTTCAAAAATGCTGAGGCAACAATGTATTCTGTAAAGTGGAAATATGTCATCAATAAAGAGAGATTTCAAAAATACTCGGCTCGTTTACGATTGGCTTGCATTCTTACTTAACTCGGGGTGACCACTATGCCCTATAAACGGAGCAATCGACTTAAGCCGGCAACGACTTAAGGCGGTGCAACATGCTCACGCTTACTTAACTCGGGGTGACCACTATGCCCTACAAACGGAGCAATCGACTTAAGTCGGCAACGACTTAAGGCGGTGCAACATGCTCACGCCTACTTAACTCGGGGTGACCACTATGCCCTACAAACGGAGCAATCGACTTAAGTCGGCAACGACTTAAGGCGGTGCAACATGCTCACGCTTACTTAACTCAGGGTGACCACTATGCCCTACAAACGGAGCAATCGACTTAAGCCGGCAACGACTTAAGGCGGTGCAACATGCTCACGCTTGCTTAACTTGGGGTGACCACTATGCCCTAATAACGGAGCTATCGGCTAAAGTCAGTGGTGGCTTAAGCCGGTGCAGCATACTCGCACCTATATAATTCAGGGGATGACTTCCATATCCCGCAAACAAATTTCATAATTATCATGCAGCATTACCACAAATCTACGAACCAGTAAATTCTGATACAATAAGAGAGTAATCATGTCATTCGAATGATAAGCTGATGTCTTCTAACGAATACTTGATCATGCTAACCGCGTACTCAGTGCACGCAAAATGTTTCTCTATTTTCCAATGTCTTTCTCAGGAACAACCGACGAAGAAGGGCGATTCGAGGAATCGGGGGCAGCATTCACGTCGGCCATTATGTCTTCAGGAACGACCACGCCGGGTCTCCTCATTAAGATTCGTCCAGCACGAATAGCCTTGTCCATGGCTTTATCACGCTGGGCTTTGAGAGTAGCCGCAGTTTCTTCGGCAACTTTTGCAGCCAGCCGAGCAGCCTCCAACTCCTGGGCAATGGATTTCTTGGAAGCTCGGAGCTCTTTGATGGTGGCATCCTTTGCTGATATCAATTGCTTAAGGCGGGTCACTTCGTCCGCAGATTCTTGCAGCCAACAACGCTGATTGTCCAGTTCCTCCATTGTAAAGCGGTGACTCCTCTCCAAGATGGTCAGCGAGTTGTTAGAATCACGATACAATCTGTCTAGATTGTCACGAGAAGCAGCAAGGATACGTTTCTCTTCCTGCAAGCAAAAATCAACTCCTTCAGAAACCAAGCAAGTAATAAGGGCATAGCAAGGCAAGGCACGGTTTTGTAAGTTACCTTTTCAGAGTCAAGCCGAGCATGAAGAGAAGAACTCAGGGCGTTGGCGTCATCCAAAGCAGCGGAAACCTGATTTAATTCAGTTTGGCTCTGAGAGTACTTCTCCTCGAAGTCAGCGCACCGTTGAACCATTTCAGCCTGATCTCGGGAATGTTTTTCTTCAAGAATTGCAATCTGCCGAGTCATTCCTAGCAAGAAGTAATCAAACAAACCGAGGTCAGAAGGTAAAACAGTCCACAACAAAGGCAAAGAGAAGAAAAAGGGCACTAACCAGCATTAGTTGCCTCCAACTCGGATACACGACGATGAAGTGACACTGGATTCCAACACGCAAGAGACGAAGCCACTTCTGGGGCGGAAACACCCTGCAATCTCAGCTGGCTGGCCATCCCATCTACCAAAGCCTGATAAGAAGAACAGATGAACATAATGACAAAAGTCCATGCAATGTAAAGATCAAGCTAAAGTACAACACAGTACCTGGAGGTTGGAAAAGAACGAAGGGATCCCCAAATCAGGAGAAATCAGCTGATAACCAGGTGCAAGACCACCACCCGAAGCAGCTTGCAACAGACCAGTAGGAATGAGCTCAGTGCCTTCAACAGAGCCAAACGCCAGATCAGCGAGGACGCTGCCCTCTAAAGCGACTCCCTGATCCAGAGTTTGGGCTACCACCATGCCGCCAGAGTGTGGAGGTGAACCCGCGTGAACGTCCATGGAAGTGCAGGAAGGAGACCCTGCTCGGGCACCCTCGGGGGCTGGGTCACAGTTGGCACTGCCCACTCGAGCCGGATCATCCCCGGCAACACCCTCGGGGGCTGGGCAGTGGCTTACACTCTTCACCCGAGCTAAGTCTTCCCCGGCGACATCCTCGGGGGCTGGGCATGTGTCAGCACTATTCTTGGGGTCCAGGCTCTCTGCAGTAACCACCTCTAAGGTTGACGGGCCTTCAGCTACTTCCATGGGACCAGAACAATCCAAGTCAGCATCCCGACCCTCGAGATCGTGCTCTAAGGTCGACGAGGCACGGGATGACCTCAACCCAGCATCAGGCACGACAGCGCAAGTCTCTGTTGCATCATCATCCACGGGCTCTGATAACAAGTCCTCTGGGACCATATCCTCTAGAGTTTGATCAAAGTTGGCCAGGGACAGTTCTTGCAGACCAATAAGGGCAGACAAAGCAGGAGAAGGAACTCCACTACTCCCACCGCTGGCGATGAACTGCCGACTGTTTTTCCGAGTTAATGGAGCTTCATTTTCTTCCTCCTCATCTTCCACAGTAACAACGCAAGCAGCACCCCCATTGGGATCAGCAACAGATGGAGCACACCCATTGGGATCAGCAGCGGTTTGGGCACACCCATTGGGGTCAGCATCAGTAAGGCCAGTTGCAGGCACTTCTTCAGCAGCAGGAGCTAAGGTACCGGCGTCCTCATCAAAACTGGATACTCGCCGGAGGCGTCTTCTCTTCTTCTTTTGCTCATCAGCAGAAGGCTCAGGCTGACTGGTTCGGCTAGGGCGCCTCGGGCGAGTACTGACAGGTCTCGGGACATCCAAAGTTGTATCAACCTCTGGAAAGGGCACCACTGCCAACGTACCAACAGGAGCAGCGTCGGACGAATCCTCAGCTAACAGATCAAGCATGTCATTTATGTCCGCATCACTAGGGTTCAGGGGCACTTCAAAATAAACCTGCCGTTCATCATTAGGAATCTCCCCAAGCGAAGCAACCAAAGTACTGACTTCTTCAGCAGAGGGTCGCACTCTAAGGCCCAAATTGCCATCAGTCACAGGCGGATTTGACACAAAAAGGGTGAAGGCTTTGGGAGGAGGTAGGTTCCAAGCCGAGTATGCCACTGGAGCACCAACATTTGAAACCTTACCCCTGAGGATCATTTCAAGGCGGCTTACCAAGTCTACAGAAGGAATTCTCCTATTGGTAACCCGAGTTGAGTCGGCTAGCCCTCTATACAGATATGCCGGATAGGCCCTGTCTTTCAGTGGCTGAATGTTCTTGAAAACAAAGTCAGTGACCACAGCTTCAGCAGTCAGACCTCTCTCTTTCAGCAATCCAACTTCAGTTAGCAACACACCTGCCTCGGCCACTTCCTGATCTGTGGGAGACTTAGTCCAACTCGGAGTGCGAACGTCTGGCTGTCTTCCCGACCAGGAGGGGAGAGAATTTCCATAATTATCAACTATAAACCACTCTAGACGCCACCCCTTAATGCTATCCTTGAGGGGAATTTCAAGGTACTCAGTTTTCCGCCCACGGCGCATCTCCAAACTGGCACCTCCGACCAACTGATGTTGTCCCCCGGCCATCCTAGGGCGACAATGATACAGATACTTCCATAAACCGAAATGCGGCAGCACGCCGAGAAAGGCTTCACATAAGTGGACGAAAATGGAGACTTGCAGAATGGAATTAGGGTTCAGATGTGTCAAGTTAATGTGGTAGAAATCAAGGAGGCCGCGGAAAAAAGGAGAGATGGGAAGGCCGAGGCCGCGGAGAAGAAAAGGAGCATAGACTACAGACTCGTGGGTATCCTCTGTTGGGACAGTAGTCCCGCGGCAAATCTGCCAAGAACAGAGTTCTCGCGGAGGAAGAACCCCGATGGATACGAGGTGGAGAAGTTCAGCTTCAGAAATAATGGACATATGGTTACCTGCGAAAGGCAACTGGCTGTTGGGGTCGATCGGAGGGATCACCGCAGCAGACGAGCTCGCAGTTTTCCTCCTGGGCGCCATCTCGATTTTTATTAGCGAGCAGAGTAGGAGGCGAATGGCAGTGAAGATTCAGATGCGGGAATGCAAGAACTAGGGCACGGAAAGCAAAGGCGGCTAAAAGCGCAACTCTTATGGGATATTCTCGAGCCAGATACCGTTTCAAAAAGTGCCCAGTCATCACCCGGCGGTTATTTCCGAAACCCCAGCATGCCACGTGGCCATCCGGCAGTTATTTCCGAAAAGCCGACGTGCCACTTCATCACTCGGTTATCATCCTCAAAATAACTCATGCGGCCGGCTATCACTCGGCGTTGACTCTAAAACGCTGATTTCATATTCAGTCGCTCGGCATTACTTCTAAAATGCCGACGCCGACCTCCCCTCACTCGGCGTTGACTCTAAAACGCTGATTTCATATTCAGTCGCTCGGCATTACTTCTAAAATGCCGACGCCGACCTCCCCTCACTCGGCGTAAACTCTAAAACGCTGATTTCATATTCAGTCGCTCGGCATTACCTCTAAAATGCCGACGTCACCTCCCTTCACTCGGCGTTGACTCTAAAACGCTGATTTTATAATTAGTCGCTCGGCATTACTTCTAAAATGCCGAGCCGACCTTCCCTCACTCGGCGTCGACTCTAAAACGCTGATTTCATATTCAGTCGCTCGACATTACTTCTAAAATGACGACGCCGACCTCCCTTCACTCGACGTTAACTCTAAAACGCTGATTTCATATTCAGTAACTCGGCATTACCTCTAAAATGCCGACGTCACCTCCCTTCACTCGGCGTTGCCTCTAAAACGATGATCTCGTATTCAATCGCTCGGCATTACTTCTAAAATGCCGACGTCGACCTTCAATCACTTGGCGTTGCCTCTAAAACGCTGATCTCGTATTCAATCGCTCGGCATTACTTCTAAAATGCCGACGTCGACCTTCAATCGCTCGGCGTTGCTTCTAAAACGCCGATACCGACTACAGGATTACTCGGCAGCTACTTCTGGAAGCGTCAGTGTGATGCACAAGTCATCCATCTACTGCCTCAAAAGAATCAGCTCTATAATCAGGGAAAACAAGTCGTCGAGAAAGGGCCAACGTCATTTTTTCATTAAAGGGAAGATAATAAGATTACAAACCAACTCTTTGCGAGTTGGTGCTTCCCTACTATTACTACATTATTACTACTACTAAACTACACTATACTACTCTACATTACTACTACATTATTCTAACTACACTATACTAATATCTAAAGACTAGTGGCGTTTAGCCACTGGCCTTGCTGCTGCTGCCCTTGCCGCCGCCGCCCTTGGTGCTGCCCTTGCTGCTGCCGCCTCTGGTGCTGCCCTTGCTGCTGCCGCCTCTGGTGCTGCCCGTGCTGCTGCCGCCCCTGGTGCTGTCCTTGCCGCCGCTGCTCCTGCCGCTACCGTTGCCGTCACCGTCGCCGTCGCCACCGTCGTCGTCGTCGCCGTCATCGTCGTCGTCATCTTCGTCCTCGCCGCCGTCCGAGTCCTCCTCGTCCGAGGAGAACTCCGACTCATCCGAGCCCTCGAGCCCGGAGCTCTCGATGGCCCGGATATACGTCCAGACTTCCGCGGCAATCCCCTGGGAGTCGTCTGAATCATCAGACGACGCCGGGGGAGAGACGGGAGCCGGAGACCCCTCGGACTCGGAAGAGAACTCCTCCTCCGAGTATTCCGAGTCGCCGAAGTCCTCCGACGGAGGAGTCGGCTCACGCTTGCGTTTGTTATTCTTGCCCATGGCGGAAGCAGACAGAAGGGAAGAGAAGGATGCAGTAGAGAACAGCGAAGAGATGTGAAAAAACCAGAGGAGCAACGACATTATTTATAAAAGGGAAAGACAACTGCTCACCTCCAACCGCAGTCACTGAACAGTCGCAAAGCATTCAATAAGCACTTCCACCCGTCTGAAGACACGTCAGACGGCTGACGCCGTTTCATGCAAACACTACACCCATTGGGACTCCAGTCAACAGCGCAAAGGATATGATTACACTAGCCGTCCCATCACATTACTACTCAGAAGCAGCCGGCTAAAACACTCAGCGCACCAAGCCGTCCCTTGACCACACCCATTGGGGGGGGGACGCCCAGGAATTATCAGTATATTTTTCAAAACGGTCACATCCGTGCAGGGCACGCAGTGAATACCTCAAGACAAAAATGAGATATCAGTAAGGATCAGAGGAAAGCCAAATATAGCCAGCAAAGTACAAGATATGGCCGACAGAAGCGACGTGAAGACTAGACAGAGAACGTCCATCAAACGTCCAATCAGTCGCAGAAGCAAATAAATTGCACTACCTAGCAAGATATGGATGGATTGCAAACTCGGCTGCCAAAGACAAGATATATGCTGACCTCTGCGGCAAAATATTGATGACATAATGCTGACCTCCAAAGCATAATGCAAATAGCTTCATACCAATTTTTACAAACGAAAGGAAGACCTTCGAATGGATTATCCTTAAAAAATCCATTTGAAGGTCGGGGGCTACACCCATTGGGTGCACCTCCGGTGCACCCCATGGATTATCATTCCAAGCCGAGATAGTGCCGACTTCTAAAGCGAAAGACAAGATTACAAGACCAACCCTCAACCAAGATGCAGGAGCACAAATGGAGATAATTTCCGGGAAAGACCTTCGAGTAGATTGTTTTCTAAAATCTACTCAAAGGTCGGGGGCTACACCCATTGGGTACAGCATCAGGTCCGAACAGGCGGTGGCATTCTTCACCAACATCATCCATCGCTTCGGGGTCCCGAACTCCATCATCACCGACAACGACACCCAGTTCACTGGCAGAAAGTTCCTGGACTTCTGCGAGGATCACCACATCCGGGTGGACTGGACCGCCGTGGCTCACCCCATGACGAATGGGCAAGTAGAGCGTGCCAACGACATGATTCTACAAGGACTCAAGCCGAGGATCTACAACAACCTCAACAAGTTCGGCAAGCGATGGATGAAGGAGCTCCCCTCGGTGGTCTGGAGTCTGAGGACAACGCCGAGCCGAGCCATGGGCTTCACACCGTTCTTTCTAGTCTATGGGGCCGAGGCTATCTTGCCCACGGACTTAGAATACGGTTCCCCGAGGACGAGGGCGTACGACGACCAAAGTAATCGAACAAACCGAGAAGACTCACTGGACTAGCTGGAAGAGGCTCGAGACATGGCCTTACTACACTCGGTGCGGTATCAGCAGTCCCTGCGACGCTACCACGCCCGAGGGGTTCGGTCCCGAGACCTCCAGGTGGGCGACTTGGTGCTTCGGCTGTGACAAGACGCTCGAGGGCGGCACAAGCTCACGTCTCCCTGGGAAGGGCCGTTCGTCATCGCCAAGGTTCTGAAGCCCGGGACATACAAGCTGGCCAACAGTCAAGGCGAGGTCTACAGCAACGCTTGGAACATCCGACAGCTACGTCGCTTCTACCCTTAAGATACTTTCAAGTTGCTCGTACACCTCGTTCACATACCAAGTCTAACCATCAAGGAAGGGTCAGCCTTGCCTCAGCAAAGCCCGACCCTCCCTCGGGGGCTAGAATGGGGGAACCCCCTCTGCGTCAAAATTTTCCTCGGAAAAGGTCTTTTCTACCAGAACGCCTTTCGTGCTTTTCGACTACTTCAAAAGTGGGATCCTGAAAACGACGGAGTACACGTAAGCAGCCAAGGCTGACCGAGCCAAGGGACTCCTACGCCTCCGAGATACGGATACCTCACTCATCACCTTCTGCGATAAGTAACTCACGCTCGGATAAGCGATTCCGCGGACCGAACAAGTCTTAACGCTCGAAAACTCTTCTGCCGAAACGATTTTTCGTGCCTTCTCGACTATATCGATAGCAGAATCCTACGGACGAGTAAGAGTACACATAAGCGGCAAGGCCGACCGAGCCGAGGGACTCCTACGCCTCCGGGATACGGATACCTCACTCATCACCTTCCGTGAAAAGTAACTCTTGCTCGGACAAACAATTCTGTTACCGACGAATAAGTCCAGATACTCGAAACAAGAGAAAAAGAAACGCAGCTTTACAACGCGATGACAGTATGTTTGGGCCTCGGCGGCCGCAGAAAACATACGCACACTACAAGATGAACCGATCCTGCAGGCTCAGACGTCGACGGAAGGGGAGCAGCAGCACCCTCGGCGTCAACTCCACCTTCGGTGAAGTCCGACCGAGCCTCGGACGGCTCCGCTCGGAGGGGCCATCCACTCCGGCTGCGAGTCACCGGAGAGAGGGCGAAGCAAACCCTCAGCAACAAGGGCCTCCAGGTCATCCACCGTGACAGTGGAGAAAGGCCACGGGTCGCGCGGCGAAACAATGGTCACCCAGTCGGCCATCACCAAGCAGAAGAGGTGGCGGCGAAAAGGACTGGGTGCGCGGTTTCCTTTCTCTGGCTACTCCCTCGGCTTGCGAAAACCTAAGCGGGAGGCGAGCAGCAGAGTAAAGAACCGTCACCGGTCCCTCTCCCGAATATATAAAGGCCCAGGCGAGACCCGTTCAACACTTCGCCCGAACCCGCCGCGAGATTCAAAACTCAAAGAGAGACGCTCGTTCCTCGAACGGCTCGCGCACGCACAACGGCCGCCCCGTGAACCACTCATCCCGTTGCATTAACTCTGCGGCAGGACAGGCGGCACCTTTGGCAGGCGAAGCAGGCGACGCTTCACCTCCGCCATAATGACCGCGTCAAAAAAGGTGCGCCACGTCATTCGATTTCGTATCCTTTTCCACTTCCTCTTTCTCTCTCTTGCCTCAGGGATCGGGAAAGGGGATACTCCGAAAGGGATCCTTCTCCGCGAAGGAAGCGGGCCTCGAGCCCCCCTACTGATCAGAGGTTCGAAGGCTAGCCCCTCGGAGGGGTTCAACAGCCGCCTCAGAGCACTCGGGCTCCGCGCCCACTACTGGTCAGAGGTTCGAAGGCCGGCCCCTCGGAAGGGTTCAACGGCCGCCTCAGGCCACTCGGGTTTCGTGCCCACTACTGATCAGGGGTTCGTAGGCTGGCCCCCGAAGGGTTCGACAGCCACCTTAGACACAGAGCGAGGGATGACCCTGGGTACGTTCGATACATAACCAAGGCTCGAGCTACGCTCCCGAGGTACCCTAGGAAATTTCCGAGACCAACGGGAATGATCTTGTAACGGAATCCCATCAGAGGGAGGCATCGAGCCCTCGAACCCCATCAAAAGGGGACCGGGTCCGGCAAATCACCCGCAGGTACTTTTGGAGCGCGCCTCCGGGCCACTAGCCGACCCCTAACAAATGGGGCACGGGCGTCCACTCGGATTACCCGTTAGCAACTCACTGGAGACACCATGTTCGGCGCCCTCCGAGGGCAACATGGCGCTTTCCCCTCCTCCTTGCGGAAAGGCGACGCAGGGGCGTATGTAAAAAAGTCAAGTATGTCCTTGACCGTCCTCTCGCGCTATGCGGAGGCTCGGGGGCTGTTCTCGCAAACCCGGCTCCGGCCAAACCGTTGACAGCGTCAACATACCAGCCCGAGAACTTGGGACTCGACTGTGCACCCGGGCTATGGCCAGTTCGCATGAGGGAACAACCAGACCGGCTGAAGCATCACGAAACGCACTAAGACTTCGAAGGAGTCAAACCACTCCTCCGAGGCCTCGGGGCTACACCCGGCGGGTGCGCTCGCGCGCACCCACCGGAACGAAACGCAACCGAGAAAGGCTAGTCCCCTTGCAAAAAAGTGCGACAAAAGCCTTCAAGCGAGTATTAACACTCCCTTCGAGGCTCGGGGGCTACTGTCGGGGACCATAATTAGGGGTACCCCCAAGACCCTAAATCTCAGCTGGTAACCCCCATCAGCACAAAGCTGCAAAGGCCTGATGGGTGCGATTAAGGTCAAGGCTCGGTCCACTCAAGGGACACGATCTCGCCTCGCCCGAGCCCAGCCTCGGGCAAGGGCAGCCGACCCCGGAGGATCCACGTCTCACCCGAGGGCCCCCTCAAGCAACGGACACACCTTCGGTTGCCCGAGGCCCAGCCTTCGCCAAGAAGCAACCTTGGCCAGATCGCCACACCGACCGACCGTATCACAGGAGCATTTAATGCGAGGATCGCCTGACACCTTATCTTGACGCGCGCTCTTCAGTCGACAGAGCCGAAGTGACCACAGTCACTTCGCCGCTCCACTGTCCGGCCTGACAAGAAGACGGCGCCGCCTGCGTCGCTCCGACTGCTGTGCCACTCGACAGAGTGAGGCTGACAGCAGCCAAGTCCGGCCTCGGGAGCCATAGGAAGCTCTGCCTCGCCCGACCCCAGGGCTCGGCCCCCGTCTCGGCCTCGGACGACGAACTCCGCTTCACCCGATCCCAGGGCTCGGACTCAGCCTCGGCTCTGGAAGATGACAAATTCCGCCTCGCCCGACCCAAGGGCTCGGACTCAGCCTTGGCTCCGGAAGACGACGAATTCCGCCTCGCCCGACCCCAGGGCTCGGACTCAGCCTCGGCTCTGGAAGACGATGGACTCCGCCTCGCCCGACCTAGGGCTCGGACTCAGCCTCGGCTCCAGAAGACGACAAATTCCGCCTCGCCCGACCCAGGGCTCGGACTCAGCCTCGGCTCCGAAAGACGACGGACTCCGCCTCGCCCGACCCCAGGGCTCGGACTCGGCCTCGGCTCCTGAAGACGACGAACTCTGCCTCGCCTGACCCCAGGGCTCGGACTCAGCCGACGGTCTCCGCCTCGCCCGACCCGGGGCTCGGACTCGACCTCGACCTCGGAAGACAGACTCGACCTCGACCTCGGAGGAGCCTCCGCCTCGCCCGACCCAGGGCTCGGACCGACCACGTCACAGGGGGGCCATCATTACCCTACCCCTAGCTAGCTCAGGCTACGGGGAACAAGACCAGTGTCCCATCTGGCTCGCCCCCGTAAACAAATAATGATGGCGCCCCGCGTGCTCCATGACGACGGCGGCTCTCAGCCCCTTACGGAAGCAAGGAGACGTCAGCAAGGACTCGACAGCCCCGACAGCTGTCCTCTCGCAAGGCTCCAGCGCTCCTCCGACGGCCACGACATCACATGAACAGGGTGCCAAAACCTCTCCGGCTGCCACGACGGCATGTACTTAGGGTGCTAGCTCCTCTCTGCTAGACACGTTAGCACACTACTACACCCCCCATTGTACACCTGGACCCCCTCCTTACGCCTATAAAAGAAAGGTCCAGGGCTCTCTTACGAGAAGGTTGGCCGCACGGGGGAACGAGATGACGCGTAAAGTCTTTCGCTCTCTCCCACGCGGACGCTTGTAACCCCCTACTGCAAGCGCACCCGACCTGGGCGCAGGGCAACACGAAGGCCGCGGGTTTCCCCTTTTGCCTGTCTCCCTTTTTGCCCCCCTTCGTGCTCCGTCTCGCGCCGACCCATCTGGGCTGGGACACGCGGCGACGATTTACTCGTCGGTCCAGGGACCCCCGGGGTCGAAACGCCGACAGTTATGTAAACAACTAATTAATTATAAATTTAAGAAGTTTTTGAGAAAAACTCTTCTCCAACAGTTATGTAAAGCAGATCCCTAAATGTACAAACTCCCTACAAAACCTAAATTCATCCCTACATACATTTATCAACCTTTTTAGGACTCCATAAATTAATGTTCGTGCTAAGTCCATCATGATAAGCATACTCCAGCCGTTGTTTCGTACCGTCCCACCGCCCATTGATCATAAATCTATCTCCAACACCCAGACATCTTTGACACCGTCATCGCCAGACAACCTCTTGTGTTGAAACGTCGCTAGAGCACCTGTTGTGTGCTCCTTCACGCTGTCGCATGACCCTTTGGTCTTCCATCGGCAACTCCAACCTCTCAAGACGTCAGAGAATATTGTTGATATTGACATGAGGTGGCCGACAACGACTGTCTCGGATGAACAGTCGAGCGTCGAGGCAGTCAAGGTTAGGGGCTTGGACGCCTCATATTTAGAGCTAGTTGGGCCAAGGCAAGGTATTGCTTAGGCAATACAAAGCCACATTGGCTCCTCCGCCGCTGCTTGCACACGACGTTCAGGGATGACGTGCACTGGTGGGATCGCTGCGTCTTCCCAGCAACGAACGCCTCCAACAGTGCGTCATTAACAACATGGAGAACTTCACGCATACGACGGATGCGCAGAGAAATGGTTTGCTCCATACCTTTTCTGATGATTTGAAGAACGTTGCCTCTGTTCTTGTCAAGAACTGCAAGTTCTTCTTCCTCTTCTTACTCTGAATTCTTGAGTCGTGCTGATAACGTGTTGAAGTATAAACTCAGTGGTAAAGACAGTAGCGGACCCAGCTGATATACTTATGTTGTGCCAAGAAAATATCATAAAAAAGAAACAAAAACAGAGATTAACATGAATCAAACCTTGACTGCTAAGTTCAAAAGAAGTATCTACACCCACTACCGGAATTTGGCTCTTTGCCGAGTGTTTTATTTCGGGCACTCGGCAAAGAAGTTCTTTGCCGAGTGCCACGCAAAAAACACTCGGTAAAAGAAAACACTCGGCGAAGAAGCTCTTTGTCGAGTGTATTATTTTTGAAACTCGGCAAAGAGTTTCTTTGCCGAGTGTCTTTTTTTGACACTCGGCAAAGGGCTCTTTGCCGAGTGTCACAAATACAACACTCGGCAAAGAGCTCTTTGCCGAGTGTCACAAATACAACACTCGGCAAAAAGCTCTTTGCCGAGTGTTTTTTTCCAACACTAGGCAAAGATAATTTAAAAATCACATTTTAAAGTAGTAAATTAATTCAAATGAAAAAGTTTTCAACTACAAATTTGTATAACTCATCATGATGTACAATTTATATATTAAACATTTCTTCATATGACAAAATAAAAATAAATTTGTTCATAAAACCTGTCGGGGACCATAATTAGGGGTACCCTCAAGGCTCCTAATTCTCAGCTGGTAACCCCCATCAGCATAAAGCTGCAAAGGCCTTATGGGTGCGATTAAGTCAGGGATCAGTCCATTCGAGGGACTCGATCACGCCTCGCCCGAGCCTAGCCTCAGGCAAGGGCAGCCGACCCCGGAGGATCTCCGCCTCGCCCGAGGCCCCCCTCCAGCGGCAAACATATTTCCGGCTCGCCCGAGGCCCTGTCTTCGCCAAGAAGCAACCCTGACCAAATCGCCGCACCGACCGACCAAATCGCAGGAGCATTTAATGCAAAGGTGGCCTGACACCTTTATCCTGACGCGCGCCCCTCAGCCGACAGAGCCGAAGTGACCGCCGTCACTTCGCCGCTCCACTGACCGGTCTGACAGAAAGACAGCGTCGCCTGCGCAGCTCTGACTGCGGTGCCACTTGACAGAGTGAGGCTGACAGGCAGTCAGGCCCGGCCGCAGGCACCATAGGAAGCTCCGCTTCGCCCGACCCAGGGCTCAGAATCGGGCTAAGCCCCGGAAGACGGCGAACTCCACTCCGCCCGACCCAGGGCTCGGACTCGGGCTAGGCCCCGGAAGACGGCAAACTCCGCTCCGCCCGACCCAGGGCTCGAACTCGGGCTAAGCCCCGGAAGACGGCAAACTCCGTTCCGCCCGACCCAGGGCTCGGACTTGGGCTCAGCCCCAGAAGACGACGAATTCCACTCCGCCCGACCCAGGGCTCGGACTTGGGCTCATCCCCAGAAGACGACGAACTCCGCTTCGCCCGACCCCAGGACTCGAACTCCGCCCTGGCCTCAGCCAACGGCCTCCGCCTCGCCCGACCTAGGGGCTCGGACTCGACCTCGGCCACGGAAGACGGACTCGGCCTCGACCTCGGAGGAGCCTTCGCATCGCCCAACCTAGGGCGCGGGCCGGCCACGTCAACGGGAGGCGCCATCATTACCCTACTCCAAGCTGACTCAGGCTACGGGGAACAAGACCGGCGTCCCATCTGGCTCGCTCCGCCAGATGGGCAATGATGGCGCCTCGCACGCTCCCTGACGATGGCGGCTCTCGGCCCCCTTACGGAAGCAAGAGGACGTCAGCAAGGACTCGACAGCCCCGACAGCTGTCCCTCCGCCAGGCTCCAGCGCTCCTCCGACGGCCATGACATCACACAAACCGGGCGCCAAAATCTCTCCGGCCGCCACGATGGCGTGTACTTAGGGCGCTAGCTCTCCCCTGCTAGACACGTAGCACTCTGCTACACCCCCATTGTACACCTGGATCCTCTCCTTACGCCTATAAAAGGAAGGGCCAAGGCCCTCTTAGAGAAGGTTGGCCGCACGGGGACGAGGACGAGATAGGCGCTCGCGCAAGGCCGCTCGCTCCCTCTGCCGTGTGGACGCTTGTAACCCCCTACTGCAAGCGCACCCGACCTGGGCGCGGGACGAACACGAAGGCCGCGGGATTTCCACCTCTCTCTCGCCCATCTCCGGCCACCTCACTTCCCCCCTTCGCGCTCGGCCTTGCGCCGACCCATCTGGGCTGGGGCACGCGGCGACATTTCACTCGTCGTCTTAGGGACCCCCCGGTCTCGAAACGCCGACAGTTGGCGCGCCAGGTAGGGGCCTGTTGCGTGTTGACGAATAGCTTCCCGTCAAGCTCCAGATGGGCAGTCTCTAGCAACCTCTCCAACCCGGGACGGTGCTCCGTTTCGAGAGTCTTGAGTTCGTGTCCCTCGACGGCAGCTACGACATGATACTCCTTCCACCGCCGTGCGACAGCGACAATGGCGGCCGACAGCCCGCCCGCCGGCGGCGGAATCGACGACGTCTTCCCCGCGTGGTGGATGAACAACATTCGAGCTCACCCCGTCCTCTCCCCCGCCGACGGAGGAGGAGGCGGGGCAACCAAGGCCAAGCAGGAGGCAGCGCCTCATCGGCTGTCGAGCGAGTCGACGGCGCCAGTGCCCTAACGGGGGGCGCGTCGGGCATCGACCTCACGTTTGAGACGAGGACGAGCGCCGTCTCCCCGCAACGCGCCGATTCCGGGCAAACGGACGACGCCAGCGCGCTCGCGAAAGGCTTGCTGGACGTCACCCTCGTACCTGAGACGACGGTGCGATCAGTCCCCGACGTGACTTCATCGCCGCCCGTCGACCAAGAGGTACCGACCGATTCCCATCTCACGCCTTTCAGATTCAGCCTCGAACCGCCAAGCGACCTCGCTTTGGCGGACGCTCTTGTAGAGGCGAGTCCAAACCCTCTGTGGTATCGTGTGCGGTCACCCTGGGACCGGCTGACGGACGTCTCGACCTACGGGCCCTCTGGGTCCGAGGAAGACGACGCGCCCGACTTCTGCTGGGATTTCTCTGGACTTGGCAACCTCAGTGCCATGTGGGACTTTATGACCGCATGTGACTACTGCCTTTCCGACTGTTTTGACGGTAGCCGCAGCCTCGGCGACGAGGACTGCGGCCCAAGCCGTGAATATTTCCACGTCGATCTAGGGGGTCCCTCCGAAGGCAACCACCTCGGCATGCCGGAGGACGGAGATCTCCCTAGGCCGGTGCCTCGCGTTGACATCCCACGGGAGCTAGCTGTGGTCCCCGTTCCGGCGGGGGGTCACGGTCCACAGCTCGAGCAAATCCGCGGGGTGCAGGCCAGGCTCGACGAGGGAGCAGGAGCGCTTGAGCCAATCCGCCGGGACGTCGGGCAGGCATGGGCGGGCCAACCTCCGGCTGGAGAAATACGTCATCTACCCCAGGGCTTCCAGCACCGCATCGCCGATGATGTCAGGGTCAGGCCGCCACCCGCATCCAGTGGGGTCGGCCAGAACCTGGGTGCAGCAGCAATGCTTCTTCGTGCGATGCCAGAGCCATCAACCACCGAGGGGCGGCGAATCCAGGGAGAGCTCAAGAATCTCCTGGAAGGCGCCGCGGTCCGGCGGGCCGAGAGCTCCGCCTCCCGAAGGCAGGGGCACCCCTCGGAACATCATGCCGCGACTTCCCAATTCATGCGGGAAGCCTCGGTCTACACCGGGCGCACGCGCAACACAGCGCCTGCGGCCCCGGGACGCCTCGGCAACGAGCACCATCACCGCGACCGTTGGGCCCACCCTGACGAGAGGGTGCGCCGATGCTACCACCCCAGGCGTGGTGGACGCTACGACAGCGGGGAGGATCGGAGTCCCTCGCCCGAACCACCGGGTCCGCAGGCCTTCAGCCGGGCCATACGACGGGCGCCGTTCCCGACCCGGTTCCGACCCCCGACTACTATTACGAAGTACTCGGGGGAGACAAGACCGGAACTGTGGCTCGCGGACTACCGTCTGGCCTGCCAACTGGGTGGAACGGACGATGACAACCTCATCATCCGCAACCTCCCCTGTTCCTCTCCGACACCACTCGCGCCTGGTTGGAGCACCTGCCTCCGGGGCAGATCTCCGACTGGGACGACCTGGTCCAAGCTTTCGCCGGCAATTTCCAGGGCACGTACGTGCGCCCCGGGAATTCCTGGGACCTCCGAAGCTGCCGACAGCAGCCAGGAGAGTCTCTCCGGGACTACATCCGGCGATTCTCGAAGCAGCGCACCGACCTGCCCAACATCACCGACTCGGATGTCATCGGCGCGTTCCTCGCCGGCACCACCTGCTGTGACCTAGTGAGCAAGCTGGGTCGCAAGACCCCCACCAGGGTGAGCGAGCTGATGGACATCGCCACCAAGTTCGCCTCCGGCCAGGAGGCGGTCGAGGCTATCTTCCGGAAGGACAAGCAGCCCCAGGGCCGCCCATCGGAAGATGCCCCCGAGGCGTCAACTCAGCGTGGCGCCAAGAAGAATGGCAAGAAGAAGTCACAAGCGAAACGCGACGCCGCCGACGCGGACCTTGTCGCCGCCGCCGAGTACAAGAACCCTCGGAAACCCCCCGGAGGGCCGGGCCACCCGCGGAGGGTGGCAGGGCCCACGACGACGACAAGAAGGAAGATCACCAGTTAGGAGAGTTCCCCGAGGTCCGCGACTGCTTCATGATCTACGGTGGGCAAGCGGCGAACGCCTCGGCTCAGCACCGCAAGCAAGAGCGTCGGGAGGTCTGTTCGGTGAAGGTGGTGGTGCCAGTCTACCTAGACTGGTCCGACAAGCCCGTCACCTTCGACCAAGCTGACCACCCCGACCACGTGCCGAACCCGGGGAAATACCAGCTCGTCGTCGACCCCGTCATCGGCGACATCAGGCTCACCAAGGTCCTCATGGACGGAGGCAGCAGCCTCAACATCATCTACGCCGAGACCCTCGGGCTTCTGCGTATCGATCTGTCCTCGGTCCGGGCGGGCGCTGCGCCTTTCCATGGGATCATCCCCGGGAAGCGCGTCCAGCCCCTCGGACAACTCGATCTTCCCGTCTGCTTCGGAACACCCTCCAACTTCCGAAGGGAGACCCTGACGTTCGAGGTGCTCGGGTTCCGAGGAACCTACCACGCGGTACTGGGGAGGCCATGCTACGCGAAGTTCATGGTCGTCCCCAACTACACCTACCTCAAGCTCAAGATGCCGGGCCCCAACGGGGTCATCACCGTCGGCCCCACGTACAAACACGCGTTCGAATGCGACGTGGAGTGCGTGGAGTACGCCGAGGCCCTCGCCGAGTCCGAGGCCCTCATCGCCGACCTGGAGAGCCTCTCTAAGGAGGTGCCAGACGTGAAGCGTCATGCCGGCAACTTCGAGCCAGCGGAGACAGTCAAGTCCGTCCCCCTCGACCCCAGCAGCGCCGCCTCCAAGCAAGTCCGGATCGGCTCCGGGCTCGATCCCAAATAGGAAGCAGTGATCATCGACTTTCTCCGCGCGAACGCCGACGTCTTCGCGTGGAGTCCCTCGAACATGCCCGGCATACCGAGGGATGTCGCCGAGCACTCGCTGGACATCCGAGCCGGAGCCCGACCCGTCAAGCAGCCTCTGCGCCGATTCGACGAAGAAAAGCACAGAGCTATAGGCGAGGAGATCCACAAGCTAATGGCGGCAGGGTTCATCAAAGAGGTATTCCATCCCGAATGGCTTGCCAACCCTGTGCTTGTGAGAAAGAAAGGGGGAAATGGCGGATGTGTGTAGACTACACTGGTCTGAACAAAGCATGTCCGAAGGTTCCCTACCCTCTGCCTCGCATCGATCAAATCATGGATTCCACTGCTGGGTGCGAAACCCTGTCTTTCCTCGATGCCTACTCAGGGTATCACCAAATCAGGATGAAAGAGTCCGACCAGCTCGCGACTTCTTTCATCACACCCTTCAGCATGTACTGCTATGTCAACATGTCGTTCGGCTTGAGGAATGCGGGCGTGACGTACCAGCGGTGCATGAACCATGTGTTCGGCGAACACACTGGCCGCACGGTCGAGGCCTACGTCGATGACATCGTAGTCAAGACGAGGAAAGCCTCCGACCTACTTTCCAACCTTGAAGTGACATTCCGATGTCTCAAGGCAAAAGGTGTCAAGCTCAATCCCGAAAAGTGTGTCTTCGGGGTACCCCGAGGCATGCTCTTGGGGTTCATCGTCTCCGAGCGGGGCATCGAAGCTAACCCGGAGAAGATCGCAGCCATCACTAGCATGGGGCCCATCAAGGACTTGAAAGGCGTACAGAGGGTCATGGGATGTCTCGCGGCTCTGAGCCGCTTCATCTCACGCCTCGGCGAAAGAGGTCTACCTCTGTACCGCCTCTTAAGGAAGGCCGAGTGCTTCACTTGGACCCCTGAGGCCGAGGAAGCCCTCGGGAACCTGAAGGCGCTCCTCACGAAGGCGCCTATCTTGGTGCCCCCAGCTGCCGGAGAAGCCCTCTTGGTCTACGTCGCCGCGACCACTCAGGTGGTTAGCGCCGTGATTGTGATCGAGAGGCAAGAAGAGGGGCAAGCATTGCCCGTTCAGAGGCCAGTCTACTTCGTTAGCGAGGTACTGTCCGAAACCAAGATCCGCTACCCACAAGTTCAGAAGCTGCTGTACGCGGTGATCCTGACACGGCGGAAGTTGCGACACTACTTCGAGTCTCATCCGGTAACTGTGGTGTCATCCTTCCCCCTGAGGGAGATCATCCATTGCCGAGAGGCCTCGGGTAGGATTGCAAAGTGGGCGGTGGAAATCATGGGTGAAACAATCTCGTTCACCCCTCAGAAGGCCATCAAATCCCAGGTCTTGGCGGACTTCGTGGCTGAATGGGTCGACACCCAGCTACCAACAGCTCCGATCCAACCGGAGCTCTGGACCTTGTTCTTCGACGGGTCGCTGATGAAGACAGGAGCCGGCGCAGGCCTACTCTTCATCTCGCCCCTCGGGAAGCACCTACGCTACGTGCTAAGCCTCCATTTCCCGGCGTCCAACAATGTAGCTGAGTACGAGGCTCTGGTCAACGGGTTGCGGATTGCCGTCGAGCTAGGGGTCTGACGCCTCGACGCTCGCGGTGACTCGCAGCTCGTCATCGACCAAGTCATGAAGAACTCCCACTGTCGCGACCCGAAGATGGAGGCCTACTACGATGAGGTTCGGCGCCTGGAAGACAAGTTCTACGGGCTCGAGCTCAACCACATCGCTCGGCGCTACAACGAGACTGCGGACGAGCTGGCTAAAATAGCCTCAGGGCGAACGACGGTTCCCCCAGACGTCTTCTCCCGAGATCTGCATCAACCCTCCGTCAAGATCGACGACGCGCCCGAGCCTGAGGCACCCTCGGCCCAGCCCGAGGTACCCTCGGCACAGCCCGAGGCACCCTCGGCTCGGCCCGGGGCAACCTCGGTTCGGCCCGAGGTACTCTCGGCCCCCGAGGGCGAGACGCTGCACGTCGAGGGGGAGCAATGCGGGGTCACGCCTGATCAAAACTGGCAGACCCCGTACCTACGATATCTCCACCGAGGAGAGCTACCCCTCGACCGAGCCGAAGCTCGGCGGTTGGCGCGGCGCGCCAAGTCGTTTGTCTTGCTGGGAGAAGGGAAGGAGCTCTACCACCGTAGCCCTTCAGGCATCCTCCAGCGATGGATCTCCACCACCGAAGGTCAGGAACTCCTCCGAGAAATACACACGGGGGCTTGCGGCCACCACGCAGCACCTCGGGCCCTTATCGGAAATGCTTTCCGACAAGGTTTCTACTGGCCAACGGCGGTGGCCGACGCCACTAGAATTGTCCGCGCCTGCGAAGGGTGTCAGTTCTACGCAAGGCAGACCCACCTGCTCGCTCAGGCTCTACAGACGATACCCATCACCTGGCCTTTTGTCGTGTGGGGTCTGGACCTCGTCGGCCCCTTGCAGAAGGCACCCGGGGGCTACACGCACCTGTTGGTCGCCATCGACAAATTCTCTAAGTGGATCGAGGTCCGACCCCTAAACAGCATCAGGTCCGAGCAGGCGGTGGCGTTCTTCACCAACATCGTCCATCGTTTTCAGGGTCCCGAACTCCATCATCACCGACAATGGCACCCAGTTCACTGGCAGAAAGTTCCTGGACTTCTGCGAAGATCTCCACATCCGGGTGGACTGGGCCGCCGTGGCTCATCCCATGACGAATGGGCAAGTAGAGCGTGCCAATGGCATGATTCTACAAGGACTCAAGCCTCGGATTTACAACGACCTCAACAAGTTCGGCAAGCGATGGATGAAGGAACTCCCCTCGGTGGTCTGGAGCCTGAGGACAACACCGAGCCGAGCCACGGGCTTCACGCCGTTCTTTCTAGTCTATGGGGCCAAGGCCATCTTGCCCACAGACCTGGAGTACGGTTCCCCGAGGACGAGGGCCTATGCCGACCAAAGCAACCAAGCTAATCGAGAAGACTCGCTGGACCAGCTGGAAGAGGCTCGGGACAAGGCCTTACTACACTCGGCGTGGTACCAGCAGTCCATGCGACGCTACCACGCCCGAGGGGTCCGGTCCTGAGACCTCCAGGTGGGCGACCTGGTGCTTCGACTGCGACAAGACGCCCGAGGTCAACACAAGCTCACGCCCCCTGGGAGGGGCCGTTCGTCATCGCCAAAGTTCTGAAGCCCGGAACGTACAAGCTGGCCAACAGTCAAGGCGAGGTCTACAACAACGCTTGGAACATCCAACAGCTACGTCGCTTCTACCCTTAAGATGTTTTCAAGTTGTTCATATACCTCGCTCCCACGCAAAGTTTAGTCATCAAGGAAGGGTCAGCCTTGCCTCGGCAAAGCCCGACCCTCCCTCGGGGGCTAAAAGGGGGGAACCCCCTCTGCGTCGAAATTTTCCTCGAAAAAAGATCTTTTCTGCCAGAATGTCTTTCGTGCTTTTGGACTACTTCGAAAGTGGATCCTAAAAACGACGGAGTACACGTAAGCAGCCAAGGCTGACCGAGCCGAGGGACTCCTACGCCTCCGAGATACGGACACCTCACTCATCACCTTCTGCGATAAGTAACTCACGTTCGGATAAGTGATTCCGCGGACCGAACAAGTCTTCACGTTCGGAAGCCCTTCTGCCGGAGCGATTCTTCGAGCCTTCTCGACTACGTCGGTGACAGAACCCCATGGACGGGAAAGAGTGCGCGTAAGCGACAAGGCCGACCGAGCCGAGGGACTCCTACGCCTCCGGGATACGGATACCTCACTCATCACCTTCCGAGAGAAGCAACTCTCGCTCGCACAAACAATTCTGTTACCGACAAAAAGGTCCAGATACTCGATACAAGAGGAAAGGAGACGCGGCTTTACAACACAGCAAGGGTGTGTTTTGGCCTCGGCGACCGCAGAAAACACACGCTACAAGATAATCCGATCCTGCAGGCTCGGATCTTGACGGCTAAAGGGAGCAGCAGCACCCTCGGCGTCGACAACACCTTTGGCGAGGTCCAACCTAGCCTCGGACGGCGACGCGGTCCAAGGGTCTCCGCTCTGAAGGACAACGTCATCACCAAGCCCGGGCCATCGCCGCCAGGGTCTTCTCCGAGAATCCGGCCCAAGCAGGCGGCTCGGCCGGTCACCCCGGGGCCTCGGCCAGCTGTCCCCCAAGGACATCAGCCCGGCCCGAGGCCTCGGCAAATCAATTCTGGCGTCGGTCCCGCTAACAGATGACCCGGCCAGGCTCCGGCCGACCAGGTCTTCTTTTTGAGCCAACTCTGCCTCTGTTCGCGCTGACACCGCTACCCCTAGCCTCGGCTCATCGAAGAGCGGCCGAGGGGTTCCTCTAACTAAGCAAGGGAAGCCTCGGACAACAAGGCTGACCGAGCCGAGGGACTCCTACGCCTCCGGGATATGGATACCTCACCCGTCACCTTTACACGGGGCGACTCACGCTTGGTGAAGCGGTTCAGACAACCAACAGGCGAGTCTTAGTGCTCGAAAAGGAGGAAAAACACGGCTCCGTGCCGAAATTACATACATGTTCAGGCCTCGACAGCCACAATGTACAAAAACACTGGCATTCGAAGTGCCATTGCAAACGGAACTCCGGTTCCACCCCCCACGGGTATGAACAACCTCCACACCGGGGAGCCTGCGGGGCGACGAGCTCCGGGTGACCCGCCAGCGACCTCTGCAGCAGCAGCCGTGGTCCCAGGACGGACGCGGCCGCCGGAAGCCTCTCGTTCGCGTTCTCGCTCAAGGGACGCAAACCAGCCATCAAAGCCAAAGAGCGGGCCGCTCTCAAGCGCACCGGCAGGTCCTCGTTCCCGTCCTCGCCACGAAAGCGAGGAAGAGGGCGGAATGTTGCATCCTAGCTGGACAGCAACAGTTCGCCTTCCCCGGCATGGCTGGAGGACACCTCCTCCGCAGAGCTGGAGGATGGTTGCCACCACCAGAAGCTGGAAGAAGAGGTGGCCAGCCGGCCCGCGTGGGAGGTAGAGCCCCGGCTCGCCTCGCTCTCTGCCCCAACAAGGATGATGAACATCCTTGAGGCTGAGGGCGGGACCAAGATCATAGCCCGGCTTGCCTCTCCCCATCCAGGGGCTGGAGGTCATCGTCTTGGGTGACCACCGGCGGAGGGGTGCAGCCGGGCTGGCTGATGAAAATCCTTGAAGCCGAACGGTGGCTGAAAGGTACCAACTCCCGCGGAGTTGCGTTCCTCCAACGACGAGGCGGAAAGACGGCGGGTATCCTCCATCCGGGGGCTTGGAAGGTGGAAAGACACGATGCATAGGGGAGCGCGAAGACATGGTCGCCTTCCAAGAGGGTCACCCTCCTTTTAAAGGCTACTCTCCCTACTTGCGTCCCCAGCCGTCGTGGGCTGAGTCTTCTCCAACACGCTCCAAGGTCCTCCCCTACGGCGCGGGGGCTGGGTCCCACACGTCATGCAAGCCGGCCCAGAGCAGAAGAAGCCAAACCGCCGTGCGCGGTGCATGCAACCGCCCAGCGGTTACAAGCGGCTCTCCACTTTTGCCCAGACCAGCAGGCGAAAGGGCGGGCAGCCATGCAGGCGGCAGGCAACCGCGCCAAGTGGGCACACTTCTCCGACTCCCAACACGCCTAGCATGGAGGCCCAGGCCCACGCGTCATGCAACCGGCGCGTCGAATGCTTTGTGCATGCAACTGCACCGCCACTTGCGCCACCACCGCACCTCCTCGACTGCGGAACCAACACCGCGACTCGAGGCGACCGAGCGCACGACACAGCAACGCCAGCCTGGCGCGACGGTCAATGCGGCCAAAAATGGGCCGGCAGTAATGGCGGTGGCAGGCGAGCAGGAGCAGCGGTCACGTCGTCAGCCAAGCTTACGTCCCATCCGGGGGCAGCGAGAGAACCCTCTCTCACGGCGTGAAGACAACGCGCCCGTGTTCCGCTCCTCGAACGGCTCGCGCACGCGCAACGGCCACCCCGCGAACCACTCGCCCCGTCGCATTAACTCCGCGGCGGGACTGGCGGCGCCTCTGGCAGGAGAAGCGAGCGACGCTTCGCCTTCGCCATAATGACCGTGTCAAAAAAAAGGTACGCCACGTCGTTCGATTTCGTATCCTTTTCCTTTTTTTTCCTCTTTCTCTCTCTTGCAACAGGGACCGGGAAAGGGGGATACCCCGAAAAGGATCCTTCCCCGTGAAGGAACCAGGCTCCGAACCTCCCTACTGATCAGAGGTTCGAAGGCTGGCCCCTCGGAAGGGTTCAACAGCCGCCTCAGAGCACGTGGGCTCCACACCCACTACTGGTCAGAGGTTCGAAGGCCGGCCCCTCGGAAGGGTTCAATGGCCGCCTCAGGCTACTCGGGCTCCGCGCCCACTACTGATCAGGGGTTCGAAGGCTGGCCCCCGAAGGGTTCACAGCCGCCTCAGACATAGAGCGAGGGATGACCATGGGTACGTTCGATACATAACCAAGGCTCGGGCTGCGCTCCCGAGGTACCCTAGGACATTTCCGAGACCAACGGGAATGATCTTGTAACGGAATCCCATCAGAGGGAGGCATCGAGCCCTCGGACCCCGTCGCCAGGGGACCGGGTCCGGCAGATCACCCGCAGGTACTTTTGGGCGCGCCTCTGGGCCTCTAACCGACCCCTAATGAATGGGGCACGGACGTCCGCTTGGATCACCCGCCTGCAGCTCACCGGAGACACCATGTTCGGCGCCCACCGAGGGCAACATGGCGCTCTCCCCCCTCCTCCTCCTTGCGGAAAGGCGACGCAGGGGCGTATGTAAAAAAGTCGAGTCTGTCCCTGATCGCCCTCTCGCCCTGTGCAGAGGCTCGGGGGCTGCTCTCGCAAACCCGGCTCCGGCCAAACCGTTGACAGCGTCAACATACCAGCCCGAGAACTTGGGACCCGACCGTACACCTGGGCTACGGCCAGCTCGCATGAGGGAACGACCAGACCTGCCGAAGCATTGCGCGAGGCATTAAGACCTCGGAGGAGTCAAACCACTCCTCCGAGGCCTCGGGGGCTACACCCGGCGGGTGCGCTTGCGCGCACCCGCCGGAACAAAACGCAACCAAGAAAGGCTGGTCCCCTTGCAAAAAAGTGCGACGAAAGCCTCCAAGCGAGTGCTAACACTCCCTTCGAGGCTCAGGGGCTACTGTCGGGGACCATAATTAGGGGTACCCTCAAGGCTCCTAATTCTCAGCTGGTAACCCCCATCAGCATAAAGCTGCAAAGGCCTGATGGGTGCGATTAAGTCAGGGATCAGTCCATTCGAGGGACTCGATCACGCCTCGCCCGAGCCTAGCCTCAGACAAGGGCAGCCGACCCCGGAGGATCTCCGCCTCGCCCGAGGCCTCCCTCCAGCGGCGAACATATTTTCGGCTCGCCCGAGGCCCTGTCTTCGCCAAGAAGCAACCCTGGCCAAATCGCCGCACCGACCGACCAAATCGCAGGAGCATTTAATGCAAAGGTGGCCTGACACCTTTATCCTGACGCGCGCCCCTCAGCCGATAGAGCCAAAGTGACCGCCGTCACTTCGCCGCTCCACTGACTGGTCTGACAGAAAGACAGCGCCGCCTGCGCCGCTCCGACTGCAGTGCCACTTGACAGAGTGAGGCTGACAGGCAGTCAGGCCCGGCCGCAGGCACCATAGGAAGCTCCGCTTCGCCCGACCCAGGGCTCGGACTCGGGCTAAGCCCCGGAAGACGGCGAACTCCGCTCCGCCCGACCCAGGGCTCGGACTCGGGCTAGGCCCCGGAAGACGGCGAACTCCGCTCCGCCCGACCTAGGGCTTAGACTCGGGCTAAGCCCCGGAAGACGACGAACTCCGTTCCGCCCGACCCAGGGCTCGGACTTGGGCTCAGCCCCAGAAGACGACGAACTCCGCTCCGCCCGACCCAGGGCTCGGACTTGGGCTCAGCCCCAGAAGACGACGAACTCCGCTTCGCCCGACCCCAGGACTCGAACTCCGCCCTGGCCTCAGCCAACGGCCTCCGCCTCGCCCGACCTAGGGGCTCGGACTCGACCTCGGCCACGGAAGACGGACTCGGTCTCGACCTCGGAGGAGCCTTCGCATCGCCCAACCTAGGGCGCGGGCCGGCCACGTCAACGGGAGGCGCCATCATTACCCTACTCCAAGCTGACTCAGGCTACGGGGAACAAGACCGGCGTCCCATCTGGCTCGCTTCGCCAGATGGGCAATGATGGCGCCCCGCACGCTCCCTGACGATGGCGGCTCTCGGCCCCCTTACGGAAGCAAGAGGATGTCAGCAAGGACTCGACAGCCCCGACAGCTGTCCCTCCGTCAGGCTCCAGCGCTCCTCCGATGGCCACGACATCACACAAACCGGGCGCCAAAATCTCTCCGGTCGCCACAATGGCGTGTACTTAGGGCGCTAGCTCTCCCCCGCTAGACACGTAGCACTCTGCTACACCCCCATTGTACACCTGGATCCTCTCCTTACGCCTATAAAAGGAAGGACCAGGGCCCTCTTAGAGAAGGTTGGCCGCACGGGGACGAGGACGAGACAGGCGCTCACGTAAGGCCGCTCGCTCCCTCTCCCGTGTGGACGCTTGTAACCCCCTACTGCAAGCGCACCCGACCTGGGCGCGGGACAAACACGAAGGCCGCGGGATTTCCACCTCTCTCTCGCCCATCTCCGGCCACCTCACTTCCCCCCTTCTCGCTCGGCCTCGCGCCGACCCATCTGGGCTGGGGCATGCAGCGACATTTCACTCGTCGGCTTAGGGACCCCCCGGTCTCGAAACGCCGACAAAACCTATATCTCTCTCGTAGTTTATGAAACTACGAGAGAGACGTATATAATTTGTGCATATTGTTAGAACCATCATGTGAGATAAACAAATGACCAAACAACCAAAATAAACTTTGTATATCTTGAGAAGTTATAGAAGTTTATAGTTGACAACTTTTTTATTAGAAGTCATATTGTCAACGAAAACTACGTCTAAATTTAAAAAATTTAAAATTTAAATTTTGAAAACGACTTCGAAAGAAAAAACCACCAACATAAAAGTTGTAGGTATTGAAGAGTTATGAAACTTTGTAGTTGACAATGTTTTGGTTTGAAATCATCTTGTTATGCAAAACTATGTTTAATTTTAAAATTTGAATTTTTCAAACTATCTCGGATGGAAAAAACCACCAAAATAAAAGTTGTAGGTCTTGAAATGTAATGAAACTTTGTAGTTGACAATTTTTTGATTTGAAATCATCTTATCATTGAAAATTTCGTGTGAAGTTTTCAAATTTAAAATTCAAATTTTGTAAACGGTCTCGGATGTAGAAACTATTAAAATAAAACTTGTAGATCTCAAAAAGTTATGCAACTTTATAGTTGGTCACATTTTCAAATGAACTCATTTAGTGCCTTAAATAATAAAATTACTCTCGATTTATTATAGTATATGGGAATGAAAACGTAATATAGACATAATTGGTGTAGTAGTGTAGTGGTATAGGAGGGTATGCGCGAGAGAGAGGTTGCAAGTTCAAATCTCATTATTTAAAAAACATATAAGTTTGATTCAAAATAATAGTGAAAAATGATAGGGCAACGGTTAAAGTGATAAGTAGGGTTGGAGAGTTGTTCCTAAAATTAAAAAAAAAATTTACTGTTTTTTTAATTTTTTCGATTATTAATTTGTCGAGTGTTTTTCTTTGCCGAGTGCTTTTTGACACTCGACAAAGTCTTTGCCGAGTGTCCGAAAAAAAGTACTTGGCAATGAACCCTTTGCCGATAAAATATTTGCCGAGTGTTCTTTGCCGAGTGTTACACTCGGCAAAGGCTTTGACGAGTGTAAAATAGTCTTTGCCGAGTGTCTTAGACACTCGGCAAAGAACGCGATTCCGGTAGTGACCACTATGCTAACTAAGCTTATATGATCTTAGGGTGTACCGTGGTCCATATGGACCACCCACTGGATCCGCACCTGGGTAAAGAAAGTTGAGAGAGACAGGGAGAAATGACAGAACTGTAGTAAGTTTATTGCTGATATGAATCCTTATATACAATATACAAGTGTACACATGATTCACCAACGGGTGTGATCTTTGGCTAGTAACTATCAAATGGATGGGTTTGATCAAATCAAACATTGTAATATGTTTTGTAACACGAGCAAGCTAGCAAACCAGCGCGCACGGTCGGCCGGCGCGGGTTGAGCTAGGTTGGACCTGGACCGGCCGATCGAGGGGACGCGTACGTCTCCATCTGCTTTACGTGGTGGATGTGCGCGCGGCGTCGCGTCGGATGTACGGCTGGGCGATCGCGCGCGGGGCGTGGTGGTCGCGCGAATATTTATCTCAGCTCGTGTCGGCCGCGCCTTCCGAGCCAGGGCCATGGGCCCGGTGCGCGCCCGCCCAGTGCCAGTGGTGCTCCCTCCCCGTCGGCTTCCTCAGGTACGGCGACCGCCGCATGTACAGCGCGGTGTGGGCCCCGGCCCCCACGGCGGTTCGCCATATTCCGGCGCCGGGGTCGTCTAGTCAGTCGCGTCCAGGGGATTCCCTCCGCTGCATGTATGGATATACGTAACGTACTACACACTCATCTGTGTGCGATCTGGTTGGGGCCGCCTGCTGGGGTTTTGGATCGAGTTGGTAATCCGTATCCTTTGTGCATTACCGTCGCCATGTTTCGTACGGCGATTGGTTTAGCTCTGGTCATCAGTCCGCGGTAACAAGCATTTCCTCCTGCACACGGCGTGGCTGGCCTGGCCTGGTGGGCGTTCACTGATAGCGTACTTAAATCGTACTGCTACTAGTAGACTCCGTCCCGACGTCATCGGCTGGTGCCTGCTTTCACGCACTCACTGCATGCAATGCAATGCAATGCAATGCAATATGCCATGCCACCACCTGCTGACACTTACGTATTGGTCCACTAGACCACTACCACTCTATGTACAATATTCTCTCTGTTCCAAATTGTATTCGTTTTAGCTCTAGTTTTTTTATGTATATATTCAATTGAATGGTGATGAATTTAGACACATGTATAAATCACATATATCAAGTGATATCCGGGGCGGACTTTAAGGTTTAGAGTTAGGTTTTAGGGTGAACCAACGTTGACCTACCTAAACGAGGGCACATGCCCCCACTCAATTTCCTTACACTTTTTTACCTTATTTACTGTAGTTACAAAGACTTATTTGTTAGCAGCCGCTCATTTAGATCCCACTTATATTTGGGCCCCATCCTAATATTTAGCCTAGGTTTATTCCTAAGTATTGTATGAATCTAATAATTAACTAGACGATTTTTAATTGGGGGCAGAGGGATCCCTGCGGACGGGGCGAAACTGTAATTCCAAGTACCACTCGGCCGTCGGCCCACCACTTGGCGCCTGTCGTCTCTGTCTGCCAACTCCCTTGGCCCTTGCTCCATGAATGATGGTGCACCAACAAGGCCACCACAGGCGCAGTCCAATTTTCGTACGCCGGGCCCGCCGCCGCCGTCGTCACCTCCCACCACCACCGTAGTACAAAAGCTATATAGATTCCGTTCGCAGCTGAATGCGCCGCGTCTGTTTGCGCGAGTAATAAAACTTGCGTCTGCGTTGCGTCACATGACAAAAAAGGCCGGCAGCTTAGCTTATACCCACACGCATCGGGGGTCTTGCGCGCGCACAAGTAGTTTCCCATGCAATTTCTTGAGAAAAAGAAAAGAAAATCGCACATCAAGATATGCAATTAATGGAATGGAATAAAACACGTAATCCTAGATGAGTAGATGTGACTCGCGCGCGCTCTCTCTCTCTCTCACACTCTATCTCCAGTAATGTCCCCTAAATTTCATCTCTAAAAAAATATTCTTTGTTATTTACAAAAAAAATAAAAGATTATACCCTCTATATCTTCTCAGTTTCCAGCAACGTCCCCTAAATTCGGTCATCTAGAGCTACAGTTTTAACAGACTTCCTTTTTCTCCGTTTCTTTACTTTTTTATTTGTTTTCTTTTCATTACACGTTAATTCAAATAAATCATGCACAACATAGTATCTTTAATTTATTTACAATTTTAATTTTTAGAACTAAAACGTGAGTAATATAATATTAATTTTTTTCTATTGATATTATTTTTCGAGACAGCTGTGAGTGTGTTATCTGTTAGTGGCATATCTATATTCAATAGGAGACAACTTCTGCAAAATTAACAAAAAGATCAAAGTCCTAAAACAATACCATAATTAATAAATCTTCAAACGTGACCCACTGGACACAACAGCGAGTATTTTCACTTCAAGTCACCGGGCATCAATAGTAGATAAGCAAAAAACACGATTTCGTCGATTCTACGACTAGTACTGTCGGCGTTTCGGACCCAGGGGTCCCTGGACCGACGAGTAAATTTGTCGCTGCGTGTCTCAGTCCAGATGGGTTGGCGCAAGATGGAACACAAGAAGGAAACGCGACTCGTGTTATCTCGCACCATGGGTATGTGCTCGTAGTAGGGATTACAAGCGTTCGCGAGAGGGAGAGAGTGAGCCTGTTCGTTGGCTCGTTCCCTCCGCGCGACCCTCCCGCATAAAGGCCCTGGACCTCCCTTTTATAGATGCAAGGAGAGGGTCCAGGTGTACATTGGGGGGTGTAGCTATGCGCTAACGTGTCTGGCAGAGAGGTGCCTGAGCCCTGTGTACATGCCAACGTGGCTGTCGGAGAGGTGCTAGAGCCCTGTGTACGCGATAACGTGGCCATCGGAGAAGTGCCTGAGCCCTGTAGAAGCACAACTGTCGGTGCTGCTAGGATCCTGCTGACGTCTCCTTGCTTCCGTAGGGGGCTGAGAACCACCGTCGTCATGGACCCACGCGGGGAGCCATCATTACTTGTTACCGGGGCGAGCCAGATGGGACGCCGGTCTTGTTCCCTCGTAGCCTGAGCTAGCTAGGGGTAGGGTAATGATGTATCCCCCGTGGCGCGGTCGGTCCGAGCCCAAGGTCGGGCGAGGCGGAGACTTCTCCTGAGGCCGAGGCTGGGGTCGGGCGAGGACGCGATTCCTCCCAAGGCCGAGGTTGAGGCCGAGCCCTGGGGTCGGGCGAGGCGGAGACCTCCTTCTGAGGCCGAGGTTGAGGCCGAGCCCTGGGGTCGGGCGAGGCGGAGACCTCCTTCCGAGGCTGAGGCCTAAGGTCGGGCGAGGCGGAGCTTCCTGTTGCGCCCGAGGCTGAACTTGGCTGTTGTCAGCCTCACCCTGGTGGGTGGCACAGCAGTCGGAGCGGGGCGAGCGGCGCTGTTTTCCTGTCAGGTCGGTCAGTGAAAGGGCGAAGTGATTGTGGTCACTTCGACCTTGCCGACTGAGGAACGCGTGTCAGGATAAGGTGTCAGGCAATCCCCGCATTGAATGCGCCTGCGATACGGTCGGTTGGTGAGGCGATTTGGCCAAGGTTGCTTCACAATGAAGCCTGCCCGAGCTGGGCTTCGGGCGAGTCGAGGGTGCGCCCACCGCCTGAGGAGGCCCTCGGGCGAGGCGTGAATTTGTCCAGGACTACTGTTCCCGCCCAAGGCTGGGCTCGGGTGAGGCGAGATTGCGTCCCTTGGTAGACGAGGCCTTGACCTGAACCGCGCCCATCAGTCTTTGCGGTTTGTGCTGATTGTGGTTACCAGCTGTGTTTAGGAGTGTTGGGGGTACCCCTAATTACGGTACCCGACAGTAGTTCCCGAGCCTCAAAGGGAGTGTCGGTACTCGCTTGGAGGCTTTGCCGCACTTTTTGCGAGGGGACCGGCCTTTCTCGGTTATACTTTGTTCCGGTGGGTGCGCGCGAGCGCACCCGCCGGGTGTAGCCCCCGAGGCCTCGGAGGAGTGGTTTGACTCCTCTAAGGTCTTAATGCCTTTCGTGATGCCTCGGTTGGCCTGGTTGTTCCCTCATGCGGCCTGGCCATTGCCCGGGTGCATGGTTGGGTTCCGAGTTTCTGAGCTGGTTTGTTGACACTGTCAACAGTTTGGCCATAGCCGGGTTGCGAGAGCAGCCCCCGAGCCCCTGCACGGAGCGAGAGGGACGATCAAGGACTGTCTCGACTTTTATCATATGCCCCTTCGTCGCCTTTCTGTAAGGATGAAGGGGGGGGAAGCGCCATGTTGCCCTCGGAGGGCGCCGAACATGGTGTCTCCAGTGAGTTGCTAACGGGTGATCCGAGTGGACGCCCGTAGCCCCGTTCGATAAGGGTCGGCTAGTGGCCCAGAGGCGGCTCTAAAAGTACCTGCAGGTGATTTGTCGGACCCGGACCCGTTCGATAGGGTCCGAGGGCTCGATGCCTCCCTCTGATGGGATTCCGTTACAAAATCGCTCCTACTGGTCTCGGAAATGTCCTAGGGTACCTCGGGAGCGTAGCCCGAGCCTCGGTCATGTAACAGATGTACCCAGAGTCATCCCTCGCTCTGCGTGCTCTGGGGCGGCTGTCGAACCCTTCCGAGGGGCCAGCCTTCGAACCCCTGATCAATAGTGGGCGCGGAGCCCGAGCGCCCTTGGGCGGCTGTCGAACCCTTCCGAGGGGCCAGCCTTCAAACCCCTGATCAGTAATGGGCTTGGAGCCCGAGTGCTCTGGGGCGGCTGTCGAACCCTTCCGAGGGGCCAGCCTTCGAACCCCTGATCAGTAGGAGGGCTCAGGGCCCGCTTCCTTCGCGGAGAAGGATCCCTTTCGAAATATCCCCTTTCCCGGTCCCTGTAGCAAGAGAGAGAAAGGGGAAGAGGAAAAGGATATGAATTTAAATGGTGTGGCGCACCTTTTTTTGACGCGGTCATCATGGCGGAGGTGAAACGACGCCCGCTTCGCCTGCCAAAGGTGTTGCTTGCCCTGCCGAGGGACTTAATGCGATGGGACGGGCGGTTCGCAGGGCGGCCGTTGCGCGTGCTTGAGTCGTTCGAGGAACGGAACACGGGTGTGTCGTCTTCATGTCGTGGGAGAGGGCTCTCCTGCCGCTTCAGGAGGGGACGCGAGCCTGCAGGCGATTTGACCGCTGCTTCCGCTCGTCTGCTGCCGCCATTACTGCCGGTCCACTTTTGGCCATATCGACCGTCGCGCCTCCTCCCGTGGCTGACTGACCCGTGATCGTTGCACTCAATTGGCACTGTTGGCTCACGCGCAGGGCTGCCTCGAGTCACGGTACTGGTTCCACAATCGAGAAGACGCGGCATTGGCGCGGGTGGCGGTGCGGTTTCCTTGCACGCAGTAACCGTTGCGCCGGTTGCATGATCTGCGGGCCCGGGCCTTCATGCTGACCCACCGGACGTGATGAAGCCGAAAGGGTGCACAACCGTGGTGCGGTTGCATGCCTCCTGCATGCGGTCTGCCCTTTCGACCGCTGGTTTCAGCGAGGGTGGAGGAGTGCTTATAACCGCGGGGCGGTTACATGCTCCGCGTGCTGCGGTTTGGCTTCTTCCGTTCCGGGTCAGCTTGCATGACGTGTGGGACCTAGCCCCCGTGTCATAGGGGGGACGATCCTGGAGCACGTCGGTGAAGACTTCGTCCGTGACGCTTGAGGACGCGAGTGGGGAGAGCCGCCTTTAAAAGGGGATCGATCCCCCGAGCGGTAGCCATGCCTTCACACTCCCCTCATGCATCGCGCCCCTTCCACCTTCCGAGCCCCCGGATGGGGAGCACCCTCGTTGCCTTCGTCTTGCTGCTGTTGGAGGAGCGCGACCTCGTGGGGGTTGGCGCCCTTCAACCATTGCTCGGCTTCAAGGATTTTCATCATGCAGCCCGACTGCATTCCCTCACCAATGGTCATCCAGGATGATGACCACCAGTTTGGTGGTGGGGAGAAGCAAGCCGGGCTACGGCCTCTGCCCCGCCCTCAGCTTCAAGGATCTTCATCATCCATGCTGGGGAGGAGGGCGGGGCGAGTCGGGGCCTGCCTGAGAGCACCTAGAGGGGGGGGTGAATAGGTGATCCTGTAAAAACTTAAAGCTTAAAGCCACAAAACTTGATTAAGTGTTAGCACAATGAAATCAAGTGGCTAAGGATCGAGCTCTTGCAAAACACAATAGTCACAATGAGAACAAGCACAAGAGACACGATGGTTTATCCCGTGGTTCGGCCAAGTACAACACTTGCCTAGTCCATGTTGTGGCGTCCCAATGGACGAGGGTTGCACTCAACCCCTTTCAAGTGATCCAAAGATCCACTTGAATACCACGGTGTTTTTTCTTTCTTTCACTATATCCCGTTTGCGAGGAATCTCCACAACTTGGAGCCTCTCGCCCTTATAAAAGATGATCACAAAGAAGCACGGATGTAAGGGAGGGAAAAGCAACACACACAAGTCTCAAAAGCAACAGCACAAACACGCACACTAGTCACAACTTGGGCTCTAAGTTCACACACGGAGTTCTCAACTCAAGAGGAGCTCAAATTGCTATCACAAAGAATCAAATGCGCTAAAATGGAGTCTTGGTGCTTAGAGATGATCAAAGGATGCTTGGTTTGCTCCTCCATGCGCCTAGGGGTCCCTTTTATAGCCCCAAGGCAGCTAGGAGCCGTTGAGAGCAATCCAGGAAGGCAATTCTTGCCTTCTGTCAGGTGGCGCACCGGACAGTCCGGTGCACCACCGGACATGCACTGTTCAGTGTCCGGTGCTGATTGCTTTCCTAATCTGGCGCAGCCGACCGTTGAGAAATTGAAGCCGTTGGCGCACCACACACTGTCCGGTACACACCGGACAGTCCGGTGCCCCCATCAGACCGTTGGTCTGGCCACGCCTCACACGCGGATTGTGCGGCCGACCGTTGGCTCGGCCGACCGTTGGCTCACCGGACAGTCGGGTGCACCACCGGATAGTCCGGTGATTTTTAGCCGTACGCCGCCGACGAATTCCCAAGAGCGGCCAGTTGACCAGACTCCAGCCTGGCGCACCGGACACTGTTCGGTGCACCACCGGACAGTCCGGTGCACCTAGACTGAGCAGAGTCTTGGCTGCTTCAGCCAAGTCATTTTCCTTTTGTCTTTTCTCTGATTCTAGCACTTAGACAAATATGTTAGTACACAAAAACCAATGTACTAAGTCTAGAATCATACATTTGTGTTGGTTTGCACTTCATCCACCATTTGGCACAGTTTAATACTTAAATCATTTTGTGTTGGCACTTAATCACCAAAATACTTAGAAATGGCCCAAGGGCACATTTCCCTTTCAATCTCCCCCTTTTTGGTGATTTATGCCAACACAACAAAAAGCAACTAAAAGAAGTGCAACATCAATGCAAATGAGATCAAGATTTGTTTTTGATTCAAATTTGGCATATTTGGATCATCCTTTGCCACCACTTGGTTTTGTTTTTGCAAATCAACTTCGATTTCCTATCTCTAAGTCAAACACACTTGTTGAGGCATAAAGATAGTTATTCCAAGAGAAATTGATCAAAGATTAAAAAAACTCCCCCTTTTTCCCATAATCAAACAATCTTCCCACAAGAGACCAACTTTTGAGAAAAAGAGACACTTAGAGAATTTTGACAAATCAAAACTTCTAACTCTACTATTTCAAAATTCTCAAGTGGTAGCTGATCCATTTGCTTGCTTTGGCCTTAATTTCTCCCCCTTTGGCAATCAAGCACCAAAACGGGATCATTTTTGGCCCTTAAACCCCATTGCCTCACCAAAATCTTCAATTACGAGTAAAAAGGCAAAAAGAGCATGGAGATGAACTTGGAGTTAATTACCCTCTCATCGGAGTGCAGTGGAAGTCTTTCATGGTCCAAGTCCACCTTTCCTTTCAATCCACTTTTGAGACTAAAACAAGTAATCTCAAACACACGATTAGTCTCAAAGTGTCAAGTTATAGCATGCCTCCCCCTAAATAAGTGCATCACTTGCAAATGGACTTGTGAGGTCCGGGGATCATGTGTACAACTTGAGCACCATGAATAAGCAACAATATGCATAAAGGAACATGATCAAAGGCATAAACACATGTATGCTATAGATCAATCCAAGTTGCGCAAATCTAGGACATTTAGCTCACTACGCAGCCTGCAAAAGGTTGACTCATCTAGAGGCTTGGTAAAGATATCGGCTAGCTGGTTCTCGGTGCTAACATAAAACACTTCGATATCTCCCTTTTGCTGGTGGTCTCTCAAAAAGTGATGCCGGATGTCAATGTGCTTCGTGCGGCTGTGTTCAACAGGATTATCCGCCATGCGGATTGCACTCTCATTATCACATAGGAGTGGGACTTTGCTCAGATTGTAGCCAAAGTTTTGCAGGGTTTGCCTCATCCAAAGTAGTTGCGCGCAACACTGTCTTGCGGCAACATACTCGGCCTCAGCGGTGGATAGGGCAACGGAAGTTTGTTTCTTAGAACTCCAAGACACCAGGGACCTTCCTAAGAATTGGCACGTCCCTGATGTACTCTTCCTATCAACCTTGCACCCCGGCATAATCGGAGTCTGAGTATCCAATCAAGTCAAAGGTTGACCCCTTTGGATACCAGATCCCGAAGCAAGGCGTAGCAACTAAATATCTAAGAATTCGCTTAACGGCCACAAGGTGACACTCCCTTGGATCGGATTGAAATCTAGCACACATGCATATGCTTAGCATAATATTTGGTCTACTAGCACATAAATAAAGTAAATACCCTATCATAGACCGGTATGCCCTGTTGATCAACGGACTTACCTCCTTTGTTGAGGTCGACATGTCCGTCGGTTCCCATTGGAGTCTTTGCGGGCTTGGCGTCCTTCATCCCAAACCGCTTGATCAAATCTTGTGTGTACTTCGTTTGGGAGATGAAAGTGTCGTCCTTGAGTTGCTTCACTTGGAACCCAAGGAAGTAGTTCAACTCGCCCATCATTGACATCTCAAACTTTTGAGTCATCACCCTGCTAAACTCTTCACAAGACTTTTGATTAGTAGAACCAAATATTATGTCATCGACATAAATTTGGCACACAAATAAGTCACCATCACAAGTCTTAGTGAATAAAGTTGGATCGGTTTTCCCAACCTTGAAAGCATTAGCAATTAAAAAGTCTCTAAGGCATTCATACCATGCTCTTGGGGCTTGCTTAAGTCCATAGAGCGCCTTAGAGAGCTTACATACGTGGTCGGGGTACCGTTCATCCTCAAAGCCAGGGGGTTGCTCTACGTACACCTCCTCCTTGATTGGCCCATTGAGGAAAGCGCTCTTCACATCCATTTGGAACAATCTGAAAGAATGGTGAGCGGCATAGGCTAAACAATATGCGAATAGACTCTAGCCTAGCCACAGGAGCAAAAGTCTCCTCAAAGTCCAAACCTGCGACTTGGGCATAATCTTTTGCCACAAGTCTAGCTTTGTTCCTTGTCACCACTCCGTGCTCGTCTTGTTTGTTGCGGAACACCCACTTGGTTCCCATAACGTTTTGCTTGGGACGTGCACCAGTGTCCAAACTTCATTTCGCTTGAAGTTATTAAGCTCTTCCTGCATGGCCAACACCCAGTCCGGATCTAGCAAGGCCTCTTCTACCCTGAAAGGCTCAATAGAAGAGACAAAAGAGTAATGCTCACAAAAATTAGCTAATCTAGAGCGAGTAGTTACTCCCTTGCTTATATCACCCAATATCTGATCGACGGGATGATTTCTTTGAATCGTCGCTCGGACTTGAGTTGGAGGGGCCTATGGTGCTTCTTCCTCCATAACATCATTATCTTGTGCTGCCCCTTGATCACACGCCTCCTCTTGATGAACCTGTTCATCAGTTTGAGTTGGGGGATGCACCATTGTTGAGGAAGAAGGTTGATCTTGCTCCTTTTGTTCCTGTGGTCGCACATCTCCAATCGCCATGGTGCGTATTGCGGCCATTGGAACATCATATTCATCTACATCATTAAGATCAACTTGCTCTCTTGGAGACCCATTAGTTTCATCAAATACAACGTCGCTAGAGACTTCAACCAAACCCGATGATTTGTTGAAGACTCTATACACCTTTGTATTTGAGTCATAACCTAACAAAAACCCTTCTACAGCTTTGGGAGCAAACTTAGAATTTCTACCTTTCTTTACTAGAATATAACATTTACTCCCAAATACACGAAAGTATGAAACGTTGGGTTTGTTACCGGTTAGAAGCTCATACGAAGTCTTCTTGAGAAGGCGATGAAGGTAGACCCGGTTTATGGCGTGGCAAGCCGTGTTCACAGCTTCTGTCCAAAACCGTGCGAGCGTCTTGAATTCACCAAGCATCGTCCTCGCCATGTCTAGCAGCGTCCTGTTCTTCCGCTCTACCACACTGTTTTGCTGTGGCGTGTAGGGAGCGGAGAACTCGTGCTTGATTCCTTCCTCCTCAAGGTACTCCTCCACTTGAAGGTTCTTGAACTCAGACCCGTTGTCGCTCCTTACCTTCTTCACCTTGAGCTCAAATTCATTTTGAGCTCTCCTTAGAAAGCGTTTAAGGGTCCCTTGGGTTTCTGTTTTATCCTGCAAGAAGAATACCCAAGTGAAGCGGGAAAAATCATCAACTATAACAAGACCATACTTACTTCCCCCGATGCTGAGGTAGGCGACGGGTCCGAAGAGGTCCATATGCAGCAGCTCCAGGGGTCTTGATGTGGTCATCACGTTCTTGCTGTGATGAGAATTTCCCACTTGTTTACCTGCTTGACAAGCTGCACAAGGTCTATCTTTTTCAAAAGTTACATTTGTTAGACCTAACACATGTTCTCCCTTTAGAAGTTTGTGGAGGTTCTTCATCCCCACATGTGCTAGACGGCGATGCCACAGCCAGCCCATGCTAGTCTTAGCAATTAAGCATGCTTCTAGACCGGCCTCTTCCTTTCCAAAATCAACTAAATAGAGTTTGTCGTCTAGTACACCCTTAAAAGCTAATGAACCATCACTCCTTCTAAAGACAAACACATCTACATTTGTGAATAAGCAATTATACCCCATATAACATAATTGACTAACGGACAACAAGTTATACCCGAGCGACTCAACTAAAAACACATTAGATATGGAGTGCTCGGATGAAATAGAAATCTTTCCTAGTCCTTTAACCTTGCCTTGATTCCCGTCACCGAATATGATTGAATCTTGGGAATCTTTGTTCTTGACGTAGGAGGTGAACATCTTCTTCTCCCCCGTCATGTGGTTTGTGCATCCGCTGTCGATAATCCAGCTTGAGCCCCCGGATGCATAAACCTGCAAGGAAAATTAGGCTTGGGTTTTAGGTACCCAACTCTGTTGGGTCCTATGAGGTTAGTAACAATAGCCTTAGGGACCCTAATGCAAGTTTTGTCTCCCTTGCATTTTGCCCCTAATTTCCTAGCAATTACTTTCTTATTCTTCCTACAAATTGTAAAAGAAGCATTGCAAGCATGGTAAATTGTAGAAGGTTCATTACTTGCTTTCCTAGGTACATGAATAACATTTCTCCTAGTCATATGATGAATAATATTTTTCCTAGACATATCTCTACCATGCACAAAGGAAGAACTTGAAGCAATCATGGCATTTGAATCATAAGCATTACAACTTCTATCATGATGAACATTTCTAGAAAATTTCCAATCATAAATAAATGCATGATTCTTTTGAGCACTATTAGCCATAGGAGCCTTCCCCTTTTCCTTGTTGAAAATTGGAGCTCTTTGGCTTGTTAAGTTCTTGGCTTCCCTCTTGAAGCCAAGCCCATCCTTAATTGAGGGGTGTCTACCAATAGTGTAGGCATCCCTTGCAAATTTTAGTTTGTCAAATTCATTCTTGCTAGTCTTAAGTTGGGCATTAAGACTAGCCAACTTCATCATTTAATTTGGAAATGGAAATTAAGTGTTCACTACAAGCATCAACATTAAAATCCTTACACCTATTGCAAATCACAACATGTTCTACATAAGAGCTTGATTTATTAGCTATTTCTAACTTAGTATTTAAATCATCATTAATACTCTTTAAGTTAGAAATAGATTCATGGCATGTAGATAGTTCACATGAAAACATTTCATTTCTTTTAACTTCTAAAGCAAGAGAATTTTGCGCACTAACAAATTTATCATGCTCTTCATATAAAAAAGATCCTCTTGCTTCTCTAAGAATCTATTCTTCTCATTCAAAGCATCAATTAATTCATTGATCTTGTCAATTTTTAGTTCTATCTAAACCTTTGAATAAGCTTGCATAGTCTACTTCATCATCACTAGACTCATCATCACTTGAAGAAACATATGTAATAGTACTTTGAGTACTTACCTTCTTCTCCTTTGCCATGAGACAGGTGTGATGCTCGTTTGGGAAGAGAGACGATTTGTTGAAGGCTGTGGCGGCGAGTCCTTCGTCGTCGGAGTCGGACGACGAACAATCCGAGTCCCATTCTTTTCCAAGGTGTGCCTCGCCCTTAGCCTTCTTGTAAACCTTCTTGTTCTCTCTCTACCATTCTTGCCTTGTTCCTGGTCACTATCATTGTCGAGACAGTTATCAATAAAGTGACCAACCTTACCACACTTGAAGCAGGAGCGCTTACCCTTCGTCTTGCTCTTGTTGGGATGCTCCTTGCGACCTTTGAGCGCCGTCTTGAAGCACTTGATGATGAGGGCCATTTCATTCTCATTTAGCCCGGCCGCCTCAACTTGCGCCACCTTGCTAGGTAGCGTCTCCCTGCTACTTGTTGCTTTGAGAGCAACGGATTGAGGCTCGTGGATCGTCATTGGGCCATTCAATGCCTCATCAACATATCTTGCCTCCTTGATCATCATTCACCCGCTTACGAACTTTCCGAGTATTTCCTCGGGCGTCATCTTGATGTACCTAGGATTCTCACGAATAGAGTTTACAAGATGAGGATCAAGGACAGTGAAGGACCTTAGCATAAGTCGAACGACGTCGTGTGCCCGTCCATCTCGTGCTCCCATAGCTCTTTATCTTGTTGACCAGGGTCTTGAGGCCTATTGTACGTTTGAGTTGGCTCCTCTCCCCTGATCATCACGAACCTTCCTAGTTCGCCTTCCACCAACTCCATCTTGGTGAGCATGGTGGCGTCGTTCCCCTCATGCGAGATCTTAAGGGTTGGTCCCAAATCTGCTTGGCGTTATCCAAGCCGCTCACCTTATTGTATTCTTCCTTGCACAAGGATGCTAAAAGAACAGTAGTATCTTATGCATTTTTATGGATTTGTTCATTGATAAACATAGAATTATCCGAACTATCAAATTGCATTCCATTTTCTACTATCTCCCATATACTTGGATGAAGAGAGAACAAATGGCTACACATTTTGTGACTCCAAAATCCGTAGTCCTCTCCATCAAAGTGTGGAGGTTTACCAGGTGGAATGGAAAGCAAATGAGCATTGGAACTATGCGGAATACGAGAATAATCGAAAGAAAAGTTCGAGTTAAACCATTTCTTTTTCTCCTCGTATTCGTCATCCTTTTGAGAAGAGGAAGATTCATCGCTGTCGTAGTAGTGAAAGTGCATTCATCCCTTTTTTGAGTTTTGGTGATTTGGATAACAACACATTTAAAGGTCTAATAAGTTTGCTAAGTGTTGAACAGGAAATTCAGTATGATGAACATACTTGAATAGTGTATAATGATCAGTGAACAAGGTCAACACAAGGTCAAATAACCAGTGAGACAATGCAAATGGATTTAATATGGTCTCTATATTGGTTTGAATATATGGACAAGTCCTGAGAAATCACTATGCATAAATATGATCATAATAGATGTTGCAGTGATTAAGAGGATTGGTCAAGCCAAAGAGAATAAGATATGAGGAATCGTGAATTGGCTTGACAATATTACTGTCAGTCCATATATGCTTCTATGAGAATCAAACTAGAGCTTGATTGATCTTGAGAGTTATATCTAGAAGACATTCAAGCAAGGTTTACAATATTGAATAAATGATTCTCTCAATGGATGCTCAATTTGATGTGACTCAAGAATGGCTTGATAGGGTGAAGATAGCAAGGAAAGGGCTTCGAGGAACTAAGCGAAGGTGAAGGCCAAGCGACGGCTTGTAGACCGAGCTACCATGGCTAAGGTGAAGAAGAGAGTACTTGCACTAAGTCGATGAACTAATCAGCTATGAAGAGTTATAACATGTTGATGCATCAGTAAGGTGACTTAAGCCATGATTTGAACTCATATAAGGTGATATGGTACAAGTCACAGGTTTGATTTGAGTTTGCTTCAAAAGGTGAGACAAAGATGTTTGTGATCCGTATGAAGCAATGCCATGGAGAAATCACACATGAGACACCAATGACTCAAGGAGTTTACTTCATTATATTTTATTTAACTTGAGTATAGGAATCGTCGTACTATAAAGGGGGATCCAAAAAGAAGGTTGGTGTTTGCCAAAGCTCAAACCTCTCTATTCAAAAGCTATTTTTGAAAAGCAAAAATCTCTTTAACGTTCTATTGTTGACCGTGGTTAGGGTTGAGAAACCTAGAGTGTTCTTGTTGAAAAGCAGCTGAACTTCTTCAACTGCAGCTGAGCTTTCTAGCTGAACTTGACTTCAGCTGAGTTGAGCTTCTTCAGCTGCAGCTGAGCTTTTCAGATGAGCTGAACTTCAGCTGAGTTGAGCTTTCTCAACTTCAGCTGAACTCAACTTCAGCTGTGAACCTCTTTGACCATACACCAGCTGAACTTGCCTCCGGGCAGTTGAGCTGGGGTTTTCTCTCCTAAACTCACTGATCAAGACCCGGTTGAACTGGTCCTGAGGGGCAGTTCAGCTGGTCTCTGACCCCTCTGACCTCTAATCTACAGTCTGCCAGTCAGACTGGCAAACGGGTCGCCAGGAGCTGTCAGGGGCGGTTCAACCGCCCCCCCTGGGCGGTTCAACCGGTGTTGGTCAACTTTGACCAGTCTGTGGTCAGTCTGCGCGTCAGTCTGTCAGTCAGACTGGCAGACAGGCTGCCAGGCCTGCCAGGTGCGGTTCAACCGCCCTAGGGGGCGGTTCAACCGGTCTCAGGCAGAAAAATCTGCCCAACGGCTAGTTTTGAGCTCCACCTATATATATACTACCTCCTACCTCTCTCCCCATAGCAGGGAGCACGATTTGAACTCCATTTCTAACCCAAGAAACACCTCCCTCTCTCTCTCACACATCTCTTGCCTCTCCCATTTCAAATCTTTGGAGAGAAATCTTTGAGTGAGCTTGAGAGCTGCGGTTTTGTGCTTCATCTCTAAATCTCTCTTGCTCTTCTTCTTGATTCGAGCTTTGGTACTACATCGAGTCCTTTGTGGATTCATTACTCTTGGAGCTTCTAGCTCCTAGACGACTAGGTGTCTCTTGTGAGTCTCCAAATCTTGTGGAAGACCACAAGAAAGTTTGTATTACCCGCTCGTTTGAGCAAAGATTATTGTGTGGGCTTGACCTTTGTGGTCGACAAAGGGAGGATTAGGGTTGAAAGAGACCCGGCTCTTTGTGGGCGCCTCAACGAGGAAGTAGGGCACCTTTTGTGGTGTGACCGAACCTCGGGATAAATCTTGTGTCTCTTGTGTTCTTGCTCATTGTGTTTGTTAGTGTTCTTCGTTCTCTCACCATTCCGTGGAAGATTGTTTATATCTTTTTGGTGTGTGGATTTTGAGAAGTGCCCTTCTCTGATCTACTACTTTGAACCCTGTGGATCATTTAGAACATCTCATTTCCAAAGTTAACTGGGTGAATTTCGAGATCAATTCAGTTTTACCCAGTTTGCTTCTAGTTTTTGTTGAAAAAGTTTTAACTTGCCTATTCACCCCCCTTCTAGGCAACTTTCAATTGGTATCAGAGCCTAATCCTCGTTCTAATGCTTAACCGCGTGAGGAAAAGATCATGTCGGGGGGACTAAGAAACGAAGGTGCTTCTAAGCTTGAAAAAGTTGAGGTTGCCTCGACTTTATCTTTTGGTGCAGATGTTGATCCTAGGGCAATAGATCTTTCCATGAAAATCGCCGAAAGGATGTTCCTCAAAATGAAGGAAGATGAGGCGAAGAACAAGATTGAAGAAGAAGAAAATGATCGATGGAGACCAAACGACGAATCCACCTCTTCACAAGGTTCGTCTTTCAAATCCACTTCTCATATGTGCTTTATTGCTTAATGGGAGTGACAGTGAAAGCGAAAGTGAGGATGAGGGAGGAGCAAGAAAGTGATAGTGAAGATGAGGATGATCTTCAACAATTCTTCGCTCAGCTAAGCAAGAAACATCGGATGAGCTTGCTTTAAACTCATGAAAGAGCGGAAGAACAAAAAGAAATGCTTCCATAAGCAAGAAGACTTCCTCATCAGAAAATTAAAGACTTGGAGAAGTTGACCAAAGAGCATGAGAAGCTAAAGTGCTCTCATGATGATTTGGTCCAAAAGGTATGAAGACATTTCAATTGAGCAAATTAAGCTATTAATCATTCATCATATATTGCTTAATTAGAAAATAAAAATGCTATGCTCAAGAACACGGTAGAAAAGCCTAAACATTGAAAATCTAGCTTTGCAAGAAAACATGATATGCTTGTATGCTCTCATAATAAATTTATGGATTCACTATATCATGTTAGAAATGGCTTATGAGGTTGTGTTAACTAATTTGAAATCATACCAACCTCACATATGCACATGTACTCAAGTAGAAACTATATTATCATGTGCCTAACAAATGTTGCTCTCAAGAAAGCCAATCTTCCATTGAGCTAGACATTTCAGGAAATTAGTGATATTTCTATCACCAAGAAAATAAGAGCTCAAGGAAGAAGTTGGAATGCTAAGAAGGAGCTTAACTCGTTTGAAGGGAAAGGTCATGCTCACACTTCTCAAGATAACTGTGATAATCTGGTGAAAAAGCTTGAGAAGGGGACAACCGTAGCATGCCACAAAACCCCTTCAAAAGAATACCAAGCTTTCCCAAGAAGGGCATGAGCAAAATACATGGTGAGAAAATTAATGCTCATATGATTTGCTCTAACAATGTACCTATGTGCTTCAACAAAGAAAGATCAAAGAGAAGCGATAGGAGGTGCTATGGATGCAAGGAGAAGGGCCATGAAGTTGATTCATGCCCCCACATGAAGAATCAAGACCTTGCACGATCAAGAAAGATGACCATCAAAAAGGATAAAAGCAAAAGGCAAATGCATTGCAAGGACAAGCATCGCATTTGCTACAATTGCCATGAAAAAGGTCATCTATTCAAGGTTTGTCCAAAGGGTAAAACTCCTAAGCCTAACTTGTCAATACATTCAAATATGCTTAGGATACCCAAATTTGACTATTGTACTAGAAAGGTGATGAGTTCACCACATTCTAGGACCAAGGCTATTTGGGTTCCTAAGTCCTTATTGGCTAACCTTGATGGACCTATCATGAGATGGGTACCAAAATGTACTTAATAAGTTTTGCAGGTACCCAGAGATGATATGAAGCTTTGGGGTGCTTGAGCGGTTTAACTCAATTCTTATCTCAAGCTATCAATCTTACATTGTCTATCCTTTAAGATTGACCCAAAGATGAATTGAGTTGTTATATCACTAACTTCATATTCATCTCTAGCAAGAACTTGTGTTGTAGGGAATAAGGATTAACCCTTGTGGGAATCAAGCAAAAGGCCTACAACCAAGTGATATCCAAAGGATGGTAACAATTAATTCTTAAGTGCACATTGCTTTTAATTAGTATATTCCTTTGTGTCTTTTGTAGCCACATAGGAAAAATGAAGCACTTGAGAATGAACTTAAAAGATTTTACCTTGCTTTGGAAAGGATCTAATTATATGGTAGATTGCAGGTTCATATTTTTATATTGTGATAATCTACATGCTTTAAATTGATTGTATGTATCTTGTGGCATATTTCAAGTTAATCATCATATTATTGCCATGACCTAGACATAAAGATTATTATCCCATGTTCTTAAATGAATAGAGTGCTAAGTAAGAAATTCAAATTCTTAAAGCACTTACCAAAAAGGGAATTCTCTATATGACTAGAGTTGTGAGACTAATGTTTTTATCTAAGTGATTTATGTAGTTTCACAACATGAGAATGTGTTTCCCAAATGGAGTGAGACATTCAATGTTCAAAGAAGATCTAACCAATACTATGTGATGTATTCATTCTCATTTAAATTGGTTTTGAGTCTTCTACATTAATCACTCACCATGCTATGAATTAAACTTGCCATGTAAACTTAATTAAATAATCATGTTTTTTTCACCTTGTTTAATTTTGGTGTTATGCATGATGCTTGTAAGGGCAATTTAGTTCATATCATGAAGTTTCCTTATTTTAGTAACCTTCTTGTCATTCATATACTAGAGGTTTCTAAATAGGAAACTATTGTTTGTGTTTCTAATGCAATCTCTTTTAAGCCATTTCATGGAAATTCATAAGTAGAGATTGTGCTCTTTCATTTGGTAAAATCACAAGCATTAAAGGTTAATCTTCAAACAAAGAAAGATTAGGAATGCTCAAGGCAAAGGTATGAAACTAGTTGTTTCATTTGGTATGTGACCAATAATAGTTCCTTTCAAGTGGCATTCTTTCAATTGGTAATAATCTATTTTATGGAAAGAAATGCCAATATGAAGGTTAAATTCCTTTTGGCTTAAATTTGTAAATTGGTGCATATTATTAATTCACTCATCCATGTGCATTAATTTAAAAGGAATTATTTTATGCCTTTATGCCTCATAAATGATGATTTGTTTGCCATTCATATATAGATATCATCATTCATTAAATACTTCCTTGTACTACTAATGCCTCTTTTCTAAGTGTTTTATCGACTAGTTTTAAAAGGAAAAGAGATAACAAAGAAGGAAGTCTCCACAAATGATGAAAATAAGAATACTAAGGTGACATCACCACATATAGTAAGATCTATCAAATTGGTATAACAAATGGTACGTTCTATATGGTGGTAAGTATTCTTAGGCATAAGTTAATTCATTGCAAATTTGTCATGCCTTGACCATGATATGTAATGTACTCCTCATGAGACTCTTAACTGAATTGAAAGTGCATGTGGTAAGTCATTCAAATACTTGATGCACATATCTAGTGGGATAACATTATATATCTTGTGTCGTAGAGAATAAGTTTCCCTTGAGTAAGCTATACTAAGACAATCCAAAATGGTAAATTTGTATCTCATTCATATGGATTGTAATCTTTGTTTTTTAATAGCTACTCTTGATGCAGTTTAAAATTCCCTTATAGTTAAATCTAAAAGTGCATCAGAACCTTTTTGTTGATATTCATCTCATACATATGCACTAACATGGATATGATTTTTAAACTGTAAAAGGTACAATTAATGATCCATACTCTCTAAATTTTGGAAACCCATATTTTGATATCTTAGAAATCTACTTCAATCGGTATCCATATGCTTCACATTGAATTGGATCACTAAGTTGTAAATTACATGCATAACTTGTCTTTATGATATGAATGCTTGTGCAATTAACCTTAATAAGCTAGGTTCGTCGTATTCGTCATCCTTTTGAGAAGAGGAAGATTCGTCGCTGTCGTAGTAGTGAAAGTGCATTCATCCCTTTTTTTGAGTTTTGGTGATTTGGATAACAACACATTTAAATGTCTAACAAGTTTGCTAAGTGTTGAACAGGAAATTCAGTATGATGAACATACTTGAATAGTGTATAATGATCAGTGAACAAGGTTCAACATAAGGTCAAATAACCAGTGAGACAATGCAAATGGATATAATATGGTCTCTATATTGGTTTGAATATATGGACAAGTCCTGAGAAATCACTATGCATAAATATGATCATAATAGATGTTGCAGTGATTAAGAGGATTGGTCAAGCCAAAGAGAATAAGATATGAGGAATCGTGAATTGGCTTGACCATATTACTGTCAGTCCATATATGCTTCTATGAGAATCAAACTAGAGCTTGATTGATCTTGACAGTTATATCTAGAAGACATTCAAGCAAGGTTTACAATATTGAAGAAATGATTCTCTCAATGGATGCTCAATTTGATGTGACTCAAGAATGGCTTGATAGGGTGAAGATAGCAAGGAAAGGGCTTCGAGGAACTAAGCGAAGGTGAAGGCCAAGCGACGGCTTGTAGACCGAGCTACCATGGCTAAGGTGAAGAAGAGAGTACTTGCACTAAG